>NC_133618.1:636525548-636748048 GCF_048593235.1 Sminthopsis crassicaudata | reverse complement strand
TCATGACTTCAAACCGAATATTCAATCCCCTTCCTCATGACAAATACATTTGTCAAAAAATAAAGTTGGATGCAATCATAGGCATTTTTTCCCTTGCAGGATAAGTTGCTCCATACAAAACTGACATCTCAAACAATAATTTCTAAGATAAATAGGGATCAGCAATTAAAGGCCCAAATACAAGAAGCAATGGCCATCTTTTACAAGATGGGCCCAACTCACCCTGGCAAGGACACACAAAGCCATGTCAATGAAGAGAAATGGAGGAAGAATGGAGGGGAGGGGATATACTGCAACAGTCTGTGATGGAATTTGGATTCTCATGCTGATGGTTACAAGAGTAGGAACTGACTGAGAGTGATTATCTTTATTCTTTCTTGACAGCTTAATTAAGTCTCTTAATTAGTCACAGTCGCTAAGCATCCCATTGCCAATGCTGTCTGCTGCTACACTGCTTTTGTCTCTGGTCCCGAGGACTTCTCCAAGTGAGTTTGCTCTCAATGTTTTTATTGGACCACCAGGAGAGTCACCCAGAAAACTTAGTTCTAGGGTGTGGCTCTAAATAAAATTGGGAAGCTGCCAAAGTTTGCCTTCAACCCCGCCTTCTTGAACCCAGTCCATTTTCTTCATCATCTTCCCCCTTCTTCCATAGCTCTGTTCTTTTCAGTATTTTCAAAAAGCCAATATATGTATCCATTATCTTGAGTTATTTCAACCTCTACTTCAATTCATTCAATTCAACTCAAGAGATAATTAGTAAGTGCCTAGTACATATCAGAGACTGGCTTAGACAGTGGGGGGGGGGGGTATGCAGGGAAAGCTGAAGCAATTCCTACCTTCAAGGAGTTTGCATTCTATAAGAGGGGAAATGACTTTAGAAAAATACAATCAAATTGGATTCCACTCCACCTTTGGTGCCTGCGGAAATCTAGGCAAGTCAAATCTCAATTTCCTCATCCATAAAATCTGAGCGTTAGACTAGATAGCCTCTGAGATCCTTGCCAATTATTGGGCTTTGGATCAACGATGACCTTATTTATTATACCCATGACATAAATAGTTAATTAATATTTGAGAGCCATCATATAGGGTATTAAGATTTTAAGACAACACTCTAGTGTGAACATGAACTTGGACAGACTTTGAGAAATAATGGAGGATAGAAGAGTCTGGCATATTATGGTGCAAGAGATTATGAAGAGTCAGACTGAAAAAGAACAAAACACCAACATAGGAGGAAGGCGATCCTTAACCCTAAGAGAATGGTAGAATTTTAGGCACAGTTAAGAGGGTTAATTAACAATAAGGATCCTCTCAATTTTGGCCAATATAAGGTAGCTGGATTTGGAGTCAAAGGACAGGCTGGGATAGCACTCAGTTCTGGATATGAATGACTTGGGTAAGGCAGCTAGCACTAGGATCCCCCCTTCAAAAGCAAGAGTGGACTCTAATGCTGATTCCAACTCTAAAACTTATGAGCACTTGGATCTCCTACCACCCTGATTTGTCTCCCCACCTAGCTGAACTTTTTACGAATTCTCGTTTTTGTATATTAGCAAGGAAATTGTCACAGTGAGAAGCAGAAAAATAATTTACATTTAACATCCATTGAGCTCAAATTCTCACTTCCTAGTTTGTGATGGTGAGACCCTCTAAAGATACAGCTTTAATATCTCCCTAGGAGTTCCCTTTCTCAGAAATGCAAAGCTTATATTAGTAATCTCTAGTCCTTAGTGATCATAAAAGGTAAATGCTTCCATTCTTCAGTTTAGTGATGCATAGTGAAGATTGAATCACCACGTATGTGATGAAAAGTAAGATTATTCATTTCCTTGAGCAATATCCTGTTCCCTCACTTTCTTTAAAAAGTCAAAAAGATCGCTACCGTGTGAGCAGACATTAAATAATGTTTCTGGTTTTTTTTTGTTTGTTGTTGTTGTTTGTTTTCTTTATAAAAAATGTCCCCTAATTTAGATCCAAGGGCCCCCATTTCACTCCAAGGCAACTATTATCAGATCATTTCTAGTCATTCAGATGTCAATCATGAGAATGATGTATAAACTACACTAGTTAAGTAATCACAATGTAAAGCAATAGTGACTATTGGCCTGCCCTTAATTTAGTCAATCATTAAAAATCAAGTGATCACTTGATTGAAATAAAGTGGCAACTTATCAGACAGTTTATAAAATCTGAATAAAAAATAATACCCTCTACCCTAGAAGAGTCTACATTCCATTCTACATGAGATTGGTAACACAATGAATAAAACAGGAGTCAATAGAGGGAACATATTACTTCCTGACTTCTTTCCTTTTGTTCACCTTTAGTTGTTAGGAAGGATTAAACCAAAATCCAAGTTTTCATAAGTTTTTAACTTCATCACACCAACACTATGTCATATTGCTGCAGGATGCTGCCGACCATTGTTCAGGAGAAGACAATGCCATTGGTGGAAGGTTTTGGTTGACTAGATTTGAACTGTGGTCTTCTTGGCCCTTGGGTTTTATCCATTGTGCCAACAATCTCATATGGAATGAAATGTAAACTCTTCAAGGGTAGAGAGTATTGTTTTTTATTCAGATAGTATAAAGTGTCTGTCATGCTGCTACTTTATTTCAATCAATACATTTTTGTATTTAATAATTGCCTAGAATGCAAGACCAGAGTCAGGAAGACCAGAGTTTAAATGCAATATCAGATATTTACCTAGCTGTGTGACTCTGGGTAAGTCACTTACTCCTTTTGCTTCAGTTTTCTCATCTGTAATTTGAGCTAGAGAAGGAAATGGCCAACCACTCTAGTATCTTTGTCAAAAAAAACACAAATAGCATCACAAAGAATCAAAAATGACTGAAACAACTGAATAACAACAAGTATATGAGATAGAATGAAAATATAATAACCTTTTTTTTTATTTTCTGCAATTGGGACATTTTACATTAAATGTTGGGAACCTGGATATCTTAGAATCAGCAGCAGTCAGGATAAGCAAAATACTTTATTCTTGGTCTTTTGCAGTCTCAGTCAGGGTATTAGATCTAGCAATCTCCACACCTCCTTCCTGTCTCTCCCCATCTCCACAAGAATCAATCTCCTCCTCTTACTCCACCCACTGATCTCACTTCCCCTTCTTTGTCCACACCCACCAATCCAGCCAGCACAGAATAGTTGGGGAGGGTCATCCTCCAAACATGTGGCAATAGAGAATTGTCCAACTGGTGATTAGCCTCACATGCTAGCTTACCTTGCATCTGCTCAGTTCTAGCCCTCTACGTCAATGTGCCATAATTTATAGAGTTGTTATTGTTTATAGAGCTCAGACTCAGTAGCAGGAAGAAGTAGGTCTAAGGTCCCCTCTTCCCTCCCTTTTGGCTATCTAGTCACGTTCTCTCAAGGTCTAGGCAAATCTTTAAAATTAAGTAGAGTACTTGCCAGTCCAACTGAAATTTCCTCACAAAGAGTACTCCATACTAATTAAGTTATAATTCCTCTCCCTTACCCTCTCATACACAAGGGCAGGATCAATTCATTTTTAAAGAGACAAATATAATCCTACATTTCATTTCCACCTAATGAGAATGTATCAAAAAGTGAGATGGAAGTCAAGATGAACCACAACATTCCAGTGCCATTTTACACAGCCCATACCTGAACAGAAATCCCTCCTAAAATATCATTACCATACTGTCACTCCACTTTTGCTTTAAAATGTTCAATGAATGGGAATCCACCACCTTCCAATAAAGTTGAATACATCTCATCGAAAGGAAGTATTTTATCTTGCAACAGTTCTTTTTTTATTATTATTAATTTTTATAATTATAACATTTTCTTTGACAGTTCATATGCATAGGTATTTTTTTTTTTACAGCATTATCCCTTGTACTCCCTTCTGTTCCGAAATTTTCCCCTCCTTCCCTCCACCCCCTCCCCTAGATGGCAGGCATTCCCATACATATTAAATATCTTATAGTATATCCTAGGTAGAATATATATGTGCAGAACCGAATTTTGTTGTTGTTGTTGTTGCAAAGGAAGGATTGGATTTGGAAGATAAGAATAATCTGGGAAGAAAAACAAAACAAACAAACAAACAAAAAAACAATGCTCACAGTTTACACTCATTTCCCAGTGTTCCTTTTCTGGATGTAGCTGATTCTGTCCATCATTGATCAATTGGAATTGGATTAGCTCTTCTCTATGTTGAAGATATCCACTTCCATCAGCATACATCCTCATACAGCATCATTGTTGAAGTGTATAATGATCCCCTAGTTCTGCTCGTTTCACTCAGCATCAGTTCATGTAAGTCTCTCCAAGCCTCTCTGTATTCTTCCTGTTAGTCATTTCTTACAGAACAATAATATTCATAACATTCATATACCATAATTTACCCAACCATTCTCCAATTGATGGACATCCATTCATTTTCCAGTTTCTGGCCACTACAAAGAGGGCTGCCACAAACATTTTGGCACACACAGGTCCCTTCCCTTCTTTAGTATTGCCTTGGGATATAAGCCCAGTAGTAGCACTGCTGGGTCAAAGGATATGCACATTTTGATAACTTTTGGGGCATAATTCCAGATTGCTCTCCAGAATGGCTGGATTCTTTCACAATTCCACCAACAATGCATCAGTGTCCCAGTTTTCCCACAGCCCCTCCAACATTCATCGTTATTTGTTCCTGTCATCTTAGCCAATCTGACAGGTGTGTAATGATATCTCAGAGTTGTCTTAATTCCTTGCAACAGTTCTAAATTGGATTGTTGGCAATTGTCACCCATGAGCCCTTTCTTTTAGAGTCATAAGAAAGGATACTTTGAAAGATAATAAAAATTATTTCAAGAGAAAGCCATACACTATGATCATAGTGAGAATGGGACATAAAGAAAGAGGATGTTGGGGAAGCTTGGGAAATTACAGGAAAGAAAGATGTTGAAAGGATATACACAATGAGAGGGGATATGAAAAGGAGCCTCAGTGAAAGAGCCTGCATTCCAGACAATTATTAAATACCAAAAGATATTGATTGAAATAAAGTGGCAGGATGACAGACACATTATAATATCTGAATAAAAAACAGTACTCTCTACCCTTAAAAGAGATTACATTTCATTCTACCTGAGTTTATTGGCACAATGGATAAAACCCAAGAGCCAAGAAGACCACAGTTCAAATCTAGTCAACCAAAACCTTCCACCAATGGCATTGTCTTCTCCTGAACAATGGTTGGCAGCATCCTGTAGCAATGTGATATATTGTTGGCATGATGGAGTCAAACACTTATGAAAACATGAGTTTTGGTTCAATCCTTCCTAACAACTAAAGGTGAACAAAAGGAAAGAAGTCAGGAAGTAGTATGTTCCCCCTATTGACTTTTTGTTAGGGATGCTTTGGACAGGATTTTTATTCTGGTATGGTTTGGTCTGAATGATCACTGAGATCCCTTCTAACTTTTAGATACTATAATTTGTGATGCACCTCTGCTTTCAAATTGCTTTTAATTATATTCCAAATGGAGGACTAAAAAGGAGCAAATACAATGAGCAATCCCATCTTTTATCTCTAAACCTTGTTTCTGGCACCATGACATAAAAGAGGACTCCTTTCTTGTGTTCAAATCTTATGTACTATATGGAGTTAATTCTAGAAAAATATTCCCAAATACTCACACATAAGTTCAATAGAAACAATAAACAGCTCTAAACCACCCAATTACTTGGGTTACTTGGGCGAGTGTAATGATTCTGATATGTTTAAAGTTGATTCCTGCCCCTGTAGTAAACTTAGCCAATTTCAATACGAAACAAAAATTTTTATTAAACAGAAGAGAAGTTGAGACCAGGAATAGTCCCAATTTAAAAAAGAGAGAGAGAGAGAGAGAGAGAGAGAGAGAGACAGAGACAGAGACAGAGACACAGAGAGAGACAGAGACACAGAGACAGAGACAGGAGAGAGAGAGAGAGAGAGAGAGAGAGAGAATCTTTCATCAAGTTATTTCTTTTCCTGGATTCTTATTCCACCACCAAATAAAGAGATTATTATACAAAAGCTATAAACTTCCTTCCTATATATCATGTCCAGGACTAACCCAAGAAGTCCTAACTTCTCTTCAAAGTGGATTAGATGAGGCATTCTTGGGAGTAGGGACATAAACTTGATCAGAAGCAGGAAGGAATCTTGGGAGTCACATAATTCACCAGAGTCACCCACACCTCCCCCTCACCCCATTCAGTTTACAAAGGAAGAAAGTAGGTCTATGATAGGTTAAGGGACTTTTCCACAATTGAAGTAGAAAAGCCAAGATTTAAGCCGAGATGTGTTGTCTACATAGCTAGTTTCTTTTGTTTCTTTTCCCTTCTACAAGAGATTTTAATTATTATTAGATTAGTCACAAGATTCTATGATTAAAAGTTTGGGGTTTTGTCTTCCTTTTTTCTTTTGTTTTGTATTGGGTGGGTAGAAATATGGTGGGTTTGTTTATGTAGAGCATATCTGATGAGGAAACTTTCCCTTGCAGGGCAGATCACTAACTACTCTCTATAATTTAAGCCTCAAATGGTTCACTGGAGCACAGAAAGATCAAATGATTCTCTTGAGGTGTCAGAGCTGGTATGTGTTAAAAATACAATTTGAACCCACCAGAGTGATTCTCGAAATGGTACAAAGAAAAGTTTGACAAAAGGAAAACTATTTTCCAAAGGTGGAAAGGATTGCCTAAAAGATGGTGAGTTCCCCATTCTAGGAAATCACCACAAATATTGGATGATCGATTATCAGATGCTCTGTATTGAATATCCCTTGTTTGATTTATGTGGTCCCTTTAATCTCAGATTCTTTCCTTCTTTATACCATTATGGAATAATGGAAAGAAAATGAATCCTGAAGTCAGGAGATTCAATACAAGTTTCCTGCTTCATTATCTGTTGTTAGTCACATGACCTTAAAGAAGCTCAAGTCTCAATTTCCGCAATCCTGAAATAGGTATGATGACAAGAATAGCTTCCTACCTACTTCACAGGGTTGTCAAGTGACTCAAATAAGATAACGTCTTTCACAAGTCCCATTGCTAGAGTAGGCTTATGAAACATGTGAGTCATTCTTCACATATAGCATATAAAACTGCACTCTCAAATATGTGAAGATTGTCCTTGAGAAGAAGGATTAAACCACTGGGCTTGGCCCCTAGGACCGGTGTGGGAGGAGGACAGGGTTATAGAGTAAGCCACTCAGAGTCACGTCTGACCCCTTGGGTCAGTGACCAAGCTGGATGACACCCCTAATGTCCACCGAGGGGCCATGAGTTGAAATTCATGGAAATGCTTTACATGACTTTCACACACTGTCTCAGAGGATAATCCACCAACTTTCTTGTTCTTTCACGAAGTTTAACATTTTAATTTCAATGTGTAACTTCCAAAAAAGAAAATTTTGAAGGAGAATGCACATTCAAATGAATAAACTCTTGGGTAGTCATTTACAACACATCTTATAGTTTCACTTTCTATGTGTCTACAAACACACATACTGTAATCATTTCTGGATACCACAGTTTAGCAAAGATGTTGATAAGCTAAAGAGAATCCAAAGGAAGTAAGCTATTTAAGAAGGATTTTTATAAACTAAAGAGAATCCAAAGGAAAGTAAGATATCTGGAGAAGAGAAGATAGGGAGAATATTTTAGCAGTGTACTAGGATTTGAAGGGTTTACATGTGGACAAGAAATTAAACATCCCTTTTTGTCCCTCATAACCTGGAATCTCCTATCCCTACCACCTCCTCTCTACTGCAACTGCTGATCCCTCTGGCTTTTTTTTTTTTTTTTCATGACACAATTGGGGTTAAGTGACTTGCCCAGAGTCACACAGCTAGGAAGAATTAAGTGTCTGAGGGCAAATTTGAACTCAGGTCTTCCTGACTGCAGGGCTGGTGCTTTATTCACCTAGCTCTGTCCCAACTAAAATCTTGCCCTCTATAGGAAGCCTTCCTAAACCCCTCTTAAGTCTCCTTCTTTATTCCTATTTATCCTGTATGTAGCTGCTAGCTTTGTATGTATTTATTTACATGTTATCTCCTCATTAAAATAAGTTCTTTGAGAGCAGGAACTTTAGCCTTTTTTTTATATCTCTAGTGTTTAACACAGTGCATAACACATAAAAAATGTTTAATGATTGATTGACATGACATTCTGAGTCACATGGAGAAGAATTAGAAGTGATAGGCAGAAGACACAAGTTGTTAGATTTAGCCCCATAGCTTCAAAACTGTTAGAGCTGTCTTAAAGCAGAATGGACTGGCTCATTGGGTAATGAGCTTCCTTTCTCATTGCAGGGCCTGGATGTGCTGGAAAGGGAAGGGAATCTAATCTCGACAATGGTTAGCTAAAATGGCCCTGAAGGTGTCAGGGAAAGACCCCCCTCCCCAACCCTAAGGTTCTGTAATCCTATAGACTAGATCTTCATTTCCAAGGACTCAGGCTTCCAGTCCACTTATCTCTCCAGCTTTACAATTCAATTAAAACAATGTACCAAACACTTATTTAGTGACTATTCCATGACACACTATGCTGCGTATTCAGAACATAAAGGCCAAAATAAGATAATTTCTATCCTCAAGGAATATTTCCCATAATGCCTAGCATGAAATAGGAGCTTAATGAATGTTTATTGACTGCCTGCCTAACTTAAATTTTATAGGAGTGAAGACCCAGGAGATCAAGGTAGTAGGAAGTTGTTAAGATTTGTTTTCTATAAGAGCATCCCTCTAGATCATCGATTATTCATTAGAGCTATAAGGGACCAGAGATCCCACTGTTTTTTCTAACTGAGGAAACTGAGGCTTATTATAGTGACTTACCTAAGTTCCCTAAGTGGCAAAACCAGGCCTTCTGTCTCTAGAGCAAGGATGTGTTCCCTCTAATTGATTCAGGGATCAGGAAACGGTTTCTAAATATACAAGCTCATAACATTGGTGTCTGAATGGAGTGCTAGACTCTCTTCCCTCTCTGGATAGTCTGTTCAGTGAAGTCAGACACACTATGCCAGATTTCCTAGGCTTTCCCTTAATAGTCCACTCATCTCCCTTCCATCTTCCCCGACCTAGTTAGCTTCCGCCTGTGTTTTATTCACACCCATGAGTAAGTGCTTCCCTTCATCTTTCATCATTCTGACATCTGAATTGTCAAAATGCCCTGTCATCCAGCTAGGATTCTCAGTTGCTACATTGGAGGTCTCTGGTCTGCCCAACTTCCAATTCAGCAGACAGCAGACATTAGCATTCTATCTGGTTTCCACTGCATTGTCTACCAAGATGTCTCCCTTTCAACCCTATAAATAATTATGCAGGGCCAACTACTCGCAAGAAATAATGTAATTATAATTACATGGCTCTAGAAAATTGGATAAAAATGATGAGAATCAGAAATATGTAATACATATGCATATATGTATATAATTTATAGATGCATATCTATATATATCACTAAGTGCATATCAAAAATCAACCCTTTTTTGGAAGGGCCTGTGGCTTGTTTTTTGTTCATTTATTTATTTTCATCTCAAATTGTGAATCTCTCAACTATGGCCAAGTCATTTTGTCAATGTCAAAGACAACATCTCTATGGATTCGCCTTATTTAGAACAAAGCTTTTTTTGGCTCCTCCCCCTTCTGCTTTCTTGTCACTGGGGATATATACAATCTCCAAAAGCAAGGGTCGGTTTTGCTGTCGGAGTTGTACATCTAAGCTTCCTCTTTCTCTGGAGAACAAGGGGGCTGGAAGGGAGGACCTCTAAGATCCAATCTGCTCCTCTGACATGTGTTGGACCCAAGTAAATGTTCCAGGCTAATGAGCAGCTAATGCCAAGCTTGCATTAAAACCTCCACACTAAAATGAGTTGTAATTAGTCATTCTAATCCAAGAAGCAATCAATTTATCTATTAACAAGTATCTGTTGAGAGTCTCTCATGACCCAGAATTTATGCTAAGAAATGAAGATGCAAAGACAAAAAAAAAAAAAGCAAACCAAAACTTTATGGTGTATTTCCTGGAGGAACTTACATTCTGTGAGGAGGACACGATGTGTCATAATTAGGCAAATCGTGAAGTGGAAGAGAGATTCTAAATATAAGGTTCCATCCAAGGAACAAAACCTGGATACCACTAAGTGAAGAGGAGACCAAAATGGGGTGCTGGCCCTCAATGGGGAGAGCCATTCCTGGGGAAATCTCATTCTCCAGGGAAGGGATAAAAGATGTGGCAGACCCAATGAGTAAAAACTTTCTTCAATATGCTAATGGATCCATGATCTCATTTATATTGATATTTATTTTAGCAATGCAAATTTCAATCCATCTATAGCTGCCCATTTTGTGGGACTTGTACACGTCTTCCCATAAATTCATTAGGAACCATCCAATACACCAGGGACCTTCCTCACATTCTCTTGTCACTGTTTGAACATTATCTCTCTATTGGCTGTCCCATGGTCTTGCTATGTGACTAGCTTCTTATTTTTACTAATTATTCTTGCTATAAAGATGCTAAGTTCATTTGTTCTTACATGTTGAAGCAATACAAATACTTCTGGCACTCATTAAATTTCAGCAACTTGAGACAAAGTCCTGAGTGCCCCAGTCTAGCTGTGATTTTGTCTAAAATGTTGCTTACCAATTTATACAAAAATCAAAAAACATCCAAATTCAAAGTACAGCTAGAGAGATGTTTGGACTAGTAATAGGTAAAAAAGAGCATTAAACAAAATAGAGTCACCCTTCGTGAGAGATGTTTCCTATAGCTAAAATTCAAATTATGATAATAATAATTCTAATATTGTTAATAATAATAAAAAGGGAATCATACAATCACCCAATGAAGACCAATTTATTAGAGTTGAAACCTTTAAGAAATACCACATAATTAATTTTTCTATTGAGTAGTTATGCTGTCTAGTTAATTACAATTTCATCCTTAATTCCATGACAGAAATAAAGTGAGAACAAGCAGTGAGGAAATGGTACTGGATTGATAGTCAAAAGCCTCATCTCTGCCATGATCTAGACTCATTACCACTTGACCACTCCAGTTTCCTTCTCTGTAAAGGATATGGTTGGACTAAATGGCTTCAGCAGTCTTTTCCAGCTCTAGCTGTATGATCTTATGATCTCCGAATTTCCTTGTATGTGTGACATGCTGATTTCAAGTATATATTCCAGAGTCAGAGCTGGGCATTTAAACCAGAAACAATTAAAATCAGATGGTTTAGTAAGTATCATCTGTATCATGTGTGAGGCCCTGGATACACAAAGATTTGTTTTTAATTGTTCCCATCCTCTAGGAGCTTACTTTCTACTAGCTGGATGGGGGCAGAGGTTGGTGGGGTGGGATATAAAATAAATACAAAAGTACATTAGTAAGCAGATATAAAGGCTGGAAACAGTTGTACTAAGTCATTTGGGGATCATTGACAGTTGGATTGTTTCAGGAATGACTCCCCTAGAAATAGAGGGGTGCCTGGTCTGTGTCCTACCTCTAGGATGTGGGGGCTAGTTTAAAGATTATTTTCATTTGATTCCAGAGAGCTAGAAATTGGTAAATAGAAAGACCTCTCTATCTCTCTCCTTTTGGTTGGGGTAGCAAGGAACAATGCAAAAAGTATTAGTTCTGGGATCATCTAGGTAGCACTACAGATAGAGAACTAGCCCGAGGGAGGGAGGAAGGAAGGAAGAGAGGGAGGGAGAGAGGAAGAAAGGGAAAAAGGGAGGAAGGGAGAAATGGAGGGATGGAGGAAAGAAGAGAGAGAGGGAGGAAGGCATGAAGAAAGGAAGGAAGGGAGGGAAGGAGGAAGGCAGGAAAAAGGGAAAGAAGGAAGGAAGGAATGGAGGGAAGGAGGGAGAAGGGAGAAAGAAAAGAAGGGAGAGAAGGAGGAAGGGAGGGAGGGATAGAAGGAGAGAAGGAGGGATGGAAAGATGGAAAGAAAGAGAAAGGAAGGAAGGAAAGAAAGAAGAGGAAGGATCAAAAATGGATTCATATAGAAGATGGGACTTGAGCAGAATGTTGAAGGTAGCTAAGAATTCCAAAGGGCAGAGGTAAGGAGGGAGTGTGCATTCTAGGTAAGGGAATCTGCCAGGGCAAAATTATGGTGATGGGAGGTGACACCATATATGAGGAATAGTAAAAAGTGCTGAAAGTTCATCTAATTCATTCTCTAGTCTCCAGGTGGAACTAAATTTAAATTACTCAACTAGATCAGTGGTGTGTGTATGTATGTGTGTGTATGTATGTGTGTGTGCATACAGTGTGTATGTGTGTGTGTGATATGTTTAGTGTGCACATGTGTTGTGAAGAGTGTATATACGTGTGTATTGTATTGTATGTGTATAGGTATATAATATGTAGTCTACATTGGGTATTGTGCAGTGTGTATTTGTGTATAAATGCATATGCAGTTTGTCTCTGTCTCTGTGTGTGTATATGTGTGTGTGTGTGTGTGTGTGTGTGTGTGTGTGTGTGTGTGTGTGTGGTGTATAAGTGTGATTTCAGCAGCAGGAGGAGGAAACACCCTCTTCCTTTTACCAGGGCTTATCAATAATAATTTAGAGCCTTACAGAATATCTCAGACATTAAGAATCACACAAGATCTTCGTGTGACTCACACAAAGGTCTCATAGCTAGAATATGTCAAAAACAGGATTTGAATCCAGCTTATCTTAATTCAGAGATTGCCCTTCTGGACATTACACTCCCTATCTCTCCTCCCTGCAATACTTTAAAATATATCCAAAGATCTCACTCCACCAACTGACCCACGCCCTCAGGGAGCATCTTACTAACTTCCTGTCTGGGACATTAAACATTTTCTGAAATAAATCTCTCTGACAATATTTTTAAGTTCATTTCTTCACACCTAGTTATCCACAAAGTTAGAAAATAGTTGGTTTTCCTGCCTTAGGTAATATATTTGAAGTTGTTCCCCAGGCTTTCCCTTCTCTGGATTAAATAATGAACCTTTCCTTTGAAATAAAGCCTGTCCCTGAAGTTACTTAAGTGAAACGTGTGTTCTGTACTTGTGTGACTGCCACTGAATGAGAAGACTCTTGGAGAGAAGCTGGCTTGAGTTGGGAATGAGATGGGATTCAAATGTCCTTTTCCCCCGGACAAATCATTATACATTCATGAACTGTGACTAGAGTGCACACAAGACGACAGCATGATGATCAATTGTGCCAAGTTGTGTGGAACGGGCCGCACAAACCCCAGGGAGATGATTTCATGTACCCTACTCATGGCCAAGGAAGAATCCCAGCAGGTGCAGAGGTCTGTCACCTGTTATTAATTCGGTAAGCAGTAAGGAACACAAAAGGCCTTCTTTGGATCCCCTCTCTCCTTGACTCCTACAGAGATAATGGCTATCTGCTCTCCAGCAGCCTTTTCATAAGTCACTTTCCCAATGATCAGTCAATATTGCTAGATTTCATATGGGAAACAAATGTATGAAAAAGCTAAATGTGTTTACTGAAAATATGAAAAGTTCTGTTGAATCTTTAAGGAAATAAGTTAAGAAAAGAATTCTTATTTAACCTTATCTATGTCCTTTGGTAAAATCAGAGAATGTCAATTAGAAAAGACCAGAGAAGTCATAGAACATAGAGATTTATGGCTAAAAGGAAACTTGGCTGTCAATTGTAACCGCTTTATTTTCGAAATGAGGAAACTGACATGATCAAAATCAAGATTACTCAGGAATAAGTGATAGAGTCAAGTCCTCTGACTGCAAATCTGGTGCTTTTTCCACTGTCCCTTGCTGCCTTGAGATCTTGTCCCTAATACAAGAATCTGCTCAATACCATTCTTAAAGTCATTTACCCATAGATCATTGTGATGGATGAGTACATGGTCCCATGAAGCATGGGGTCTCTGTGGGTGCTGTCAAAATTATGTGTAGACTTTTGGTCTGATGATATCAAAGGGATTCTACTTGATGGTGCTTCACAGACTCCAAGGCCACTGTCAGGGACATCTGTATTTGCAGAGGTAGTTAAGGAGTTTCTCTTTGTTTCTACCGACAGCTAAGACTTCTGCTGAGATACTCCCTCCCATCCATAATAAAAAGACCTGTCTCTGCCAGATCTCTTTTAGCTTAAAGCTCTAAACTAAAGCTTTTTGTCATGCTTCTTTTAGGAAAGTAGATCCTGAACACACCCTATTATCAGATTCAGGGGGAAAATAATAGCACCATTTTGCTCTTCACAAGAAAGATATGTCTATTCTCATAGCCTTGGCTCTAATAGGCTATTATTTCTCTTAAAAAAAAAAAATTGCTCTGGAATACCACAGGAGTCCAAATAACAAGCTTCCATATGCTTAACTTTTTTTTTTTTTTTTAACCCTCGACATCATAATCACCAAGGACAAGTTCTCTGTCAGAAGCTTCATCCTAATTTTGGGTTAGAAATCCCTTGTACTTTCTGGCACAATTTTTTCACAGGGGAGTGCTGTGCCCCAAAATACATTTTTGGGGATGCTGCCTAAGTAACCCACAGAAAAAAATATGGGTTTGATTCGTGGTAGTTTATATTTTAAAATTCCATAATGTTTTGGATCCAAAATAAAAATGAATCTGAGCAAGAACAAAAGTTATGCCCAGAAGGCAAAATCATTGTTATTCTCTCTAATAACATATTTTCTTTAGTAGGTACATTGAAAAAAAGTCATCCTATAAATAGATGATGAAATTGAGGGCCCCCCAAAATGTGAGTATCCCAAGGTCACCTGAATAATAAGAGTCAGAACCAGGATGGGAATCCAATGTTACAAGTGAAAATTGAATGCTCTTTCTACTGTAGCATCATCAGGTGTCAGAGCTGAGTGAGACCTCAGAGGCCAGGTAGTCTAATACAAAAGAAAAAAAAAATCCTTCCATAATATGCTAGACATGGATGTGGTCATGCAGCTTTTGGTTTTGGTTTTGGTTTTGGTTTTTGGTTTTTGTTTTTTTGTTTTTTTGTTTTTTTGTTTTTTTTGTTTTGTTTTTTTGTTTGTTTGTTTGTTTGTTTGTTTTTTGCTGAGGCAATTGGGGTTAAGTGACTTGCCCAGAGTCACACAGCTAGGAAGTGTTAAGTGTCTTGAGGACAAATTTGAACTCAGGTCTTCCTGATTTCAGGGCTGGTGTTCTATCTGCTGCCCCACCTAGCTGCCCCTATCATGCAGCTTTCGCTAAGATTTCCACTAAAAGGGAAACTACTGATCACCATTGCAAACATCTTCTTGTGGATAGCTTTCTTAGGGCTTTCCCCCAATATCAAGTTCTCCAAATCTGATCCCCTAAGGCCACTAGAAATGTGTGATGTATTTCCCTAGGTGATTTCTTCCCTGAACCACAACCGTACATATATAGAGAGTGACTAAAAGCTATGATCTGGGGGAAAGCTTTCTATTACTTAACTCCAAAGGAGCTGGAGGAAAGAATCCCCTTAGTGGGCAGGCAAGATTATCAAAAAGACACTATTTCCCAAGTTTATTTCCACAACCTTCAGCTCCTTTTCACCCATATTTCACTAAGATAATAACTAGAGAATTGCTACTTCCCCTTAAGGACTTCAGAGATACCTTTTTGCTATCAGCATGGCTGTTTTCAGCAGAACCGGTGGGTAGAGCTTGAATAACTAAATCCAAGTGCCAGTAGGTAAGACGCCATCTGGAAAAATGGCCTTTGGAAGCAGGTGTAATCCATTTGGTGTCCTGGCTCCCTTATTTGGGATAACTGACCATGATGACAAGGGGAAAAGAGCACAAGTTATCTTGACTTTCAGATATGATGCAGCCTGGGACCATTTCAAATCCCTTAAAAAATTGGTTTAGACATTCCAGTTGGATTTCATTGACAAGCCGAATGACCTTGGAATGGGCTGTTTACTTTGATGAGCTACAGAGTCCTCATCTGTAAAACACATAGGATTAGATCACATCATTTTCAGTGTGTCTCGCAGCTCGAGGGATCCATGAGATCTAGGATATTCCAGATCTTGTAGGCTGTTCAGGTTAGTGGTCTACCCAAAGGCCAAAAAAGTGGTTGCCTCTGGCTCCCAGGACAATGTCCGCCTTAGCCCTACTGAAGCTTGGAGTCCTTTGGAACAAGTGCATAACTTTTTATTCAAGGAGAAGAGAAGCAGCTTCTATAGCAAATATAATTAGTAGAGTTCATCTTTTATTGAAAAAATATTCGAGTTTTAATTCATCTGAGTACAATAGAAATCGGGGGAAGCCAGGAGGCACCATAGGAGTCAGGTACGCCCATTTTCCCGAGTTTAAATCCAGCCTCAACCACTTACTAACTTTGTGATCCTGTTTGCCTCAGCTTCTCCATCCGTAAAATAAGCTAGAGAAGGAAATATCCAACTATTCCAGTATCTCTGCCAGGAAAACCCCAAATAGGGTCACAAAGAATCAGACACGTGACTGAAGAATGACTGACCAACAATATGGAGTCAGTTCAACTGAATTCAATGTGACTTTGGATAGTTCATTTAACTATTCTGGACTTCAGTTTCCTTCTTTGTAAAATGGATGGCAGATCACTAGAAAGTCTCTAAGGTCATGTCCCATTATCACATCCATGCTGAAACAAAGGTCTTTACCTAGAAGGACATCCCAAGTCCTTACATAGATTGACGAAAGGACAGAAAGGACAGAATAGGGATTAGGGATGCCAGGAACAAAATTCTCCTACTTGACAAGGGGCACCATGATGTAGTGAAAAGAGCTGGTGCTGGAAATGAGGATTCCTGGATTCAAATATTGGCTGTAATGCTTCTTAGCTGTGTGACTTTAGAAAATTCTGAATCCTCCAGAGCTTTATCTCTCTTCTCTATGAAATGAAGAGGCTGATTTCAATGATCTCCAAAATGCCTTCTAGTCAGGATCTATAGAATTCAAGGTTCAAATCTCAGCTCTCACAGTGAGTGGGAAAAGTTCCTACATTTCTGTGAACCTCAGTTTTCAACTCTATGTAATGGGAACAAACTTACCTTCACTGCTTAAGCAATATTCAAATGCTTCACCAACATTAAAGTGATATAAAATCAAAGTTTATCATTCCTCTACTATTTACAAAAAAGAAGATGATAAAGGAAAGTGATTCTGCTCAAGAACTTATCAGGGTTTTCCTCTGCCTCTAGCCAGAAAATGAACCAGAAAAAGAAAGGGAGACAAGACCTCCTCTGTCCTGGGTGAAGGATTTCCAACATTGAGATGTTCCCTTATGAGCTATGCAGAATATAAATCAACTTGAGGCCTGCATCCCTCCTCCTGAATGGGGCAGCCCAGGCAAACTTAAGTAAAACCTGACTCCCAAATTCAGCCATCTATTTTTAAATTGCACCATAAGAAATACAGGAAGTGCCTTTTTTTTCTAACTCACCCGCAAAAAGTGGAGTTTTCAATCATTCATCCCTTTCATGGAAGGTGTAGAGCCCAGAACAGATCCTGAAGCAGATGGCCCTTTACATCCGCAAGGCAATTTTCTTTTTTCTTCATTTTATATAAACCTCTTTCTCTCTCTCTCTCTCTCTTTTTTCTTTCTTAAGGACTTGTAGAATTTAACAGTTAAATCCAACCAACACCTGTAGCTGACACTGAAAACACTCTGCTCACCTCCCCTCTACATCAAGGCAATCTGGCTGCCTTTCAGGATATGTATGAAGCTGGCAGAATCTATAAACTCTTTTTCTATAAGACCCTGAATAATAATTGCAAGAGATTGCAAGAAATCTAAATGAGAAAGGGTCTAAAATATTTTTGAATACAAATGAAGATCTTAAAGATGCTGGGAGTATATGTTGGAAGGTCTCTTAGAGGTCATGTAATCCAGTTCTTCTCCTTTTACAAATTAAGAAGTAGAGACACAGAGAGAGTGGTAAGGTGACTTGTTCAGGAACACTCCAGTATTAAGTAGAAAATAATACAATTTAATAAGGATTAGTGAAGTGGTTATTGCATCAACCACTCAGCCAATAGGCCTTGATTAAGTCCATAAATGTCAGATATTGTATTAAGTGCTGAGGATAACAAAAAAAAAAAAAAAAAAAAAAAAAAAAAAAAAAAAAAAAAGCAAAATTCACCCCTACTTTCAAGGACTTTCCAAATATGGGAGACTGTGCAAACAGCTGTGTAGGTACAAGATGTTTACAGAGTAGAAGAAGAGAGGGGGATCAGGAAGGACCTGCAGCAGAAGATAGAATAGGAGTGCTCTTCTAGGAAGGCAAGAAATCTAAATGAGAAAGGGAAAGGTTCCAGAGAGGGGGAAGCCCCAGCAGTCACTGGGGATGAAGAGGAGGCCAAGGGAGACTAAGAAGATAGGTGGTAAAGGGCTTTTACTGCCAACTAGAACATTTGGGCTTTTTCTTTCAGAATCAAATATAAAATGCTCTGCTTGGGTTATTGTGTATCAGGTACTATGGTAAGAGAGTCAACTAGGTGGTACAATGCAGAGAATGCTGAACCTGGAGTCAGGAGGACTCCACTCCTTGAGTTCAAATTCAATCTCAACTAGTTGAGTGACCCTGAGCAAGTCACTTTATTTTGTTTGCCTCAGTTTCTTCATCTGGAAAATGAGCTGGAGAAGGAAATGGCAAAGTACTGCAGTATCTTTGAGAAAAAGAAATTCTAGTGGGATCATATGGAGACAGACATGACTGAACAACCATAGAAACAACAGAATCTGAGGTAATAAAGAAAGAGTGGGTGTGGAAATCTCTGCCCTCAGGTAGCTTATGTAGCAGAAGGATTTGGAAGCAGATAATTGATTCCAAAATCAAGGCTCTTTTTAAGTAGCTATTCCCTAGGGAATCTTTCCTAGAATGTAAATTTATAATTTTTTTTTAATGATTCCTCCCCAAGAGATTAAATATATATGCAAAAATCTCCTTCCAACTAATAAGCATTTAAGTGCTAGGTACTGGGAATACAAGGATCAGAACAAAATTGGACCAGTACTTTATTTGGTGGGAAACAAAAATACATGTAAAATATACGTGTAGTATATTTGTAAAATACTGGCGGTAGATGACACAGTAGACAGAGCACTGTCCCTGGAGACAAGAGGACCTGAGTTCAAATTCTACTTCCAACACTTGATATTTCTCAGCTGTGTGACTCTGAACAACCCAATTAAACACTGATTGTCAAAACTTTTTTGATTTAAAGGAATTTCAGGGGAAGGGCATAAGCAACTAAAGGGGAGTTTAGGCGAAGGGCATAAGCAACTGGAGTGGGATTCCTGAAAGAAGTGGTGCTGGAGCAAAGAGCTGAAGGAAGCCTGGGATTCTAGGAGTTAACAACCAACCAATCAATCAAGAAACATTTACTAATCTTTGTTGTTCAGTCGTGTCCAGCTCTTCCTGACTCTATTTGGGGTTTTCTTGGCAAAGATAACAAGCATCGTTTACCAGTTCCTTCTCTAGCTCATGTTACACATGTGGAAACTGAGGCAAACAGGTTTAAGTGACTTGAACAGGGTCACATAATTATTAAGTGTCTGAGATGGCATCTGAACTCAGAAAAATAAGTCTTCCTGACTCCAAGACTTGCTTTCTATCCACTGAGCTGGCCTGATTAAGCATCTACTATGAAATGCCAACTGCCAGAAATATAAAAAAGAATAAAATACTGTCTGTGCCCTCAAGAAATTGACATTCTAATGGATTCTCTAGGACATATGTCTAATCTGATTTGCACTCCACCACTGTACTTTAGACAGCTAAAGAGGCTGGGCTATAACTGGCACAGCCTGGAGTTGTGTCCAGGAAGCTGGAAAACTGGGTTCAAATCTCACCTCAAACATTTGTCAGCCACGTGAGCCTCTTGGTGATTCGATTTCCTCATATGAAAAATGATAGGGGTAGACCAGATGGCCTCTCAGGTCCCTTCCTGTTCTAGGTTTCTGCTCCTGTGACCTCTCCACTAGGAAAGCCCCCTTACAGTATGCCAAAGGCACTAGCTTCACACCCACAGATTATAACAGGAAAGAGGAAGCAAAGACAGGAAAAGTGGATGCGAAGGGAGGGAACTCACAGCACTTCAGATATTTCAGGAATTGGAGTCGTAATAAATCACACGTTAACTGGCGTGGCTGCAGACTGCTGGGGATGGGATCTCAGCCTTATGGCCGTCCTCGAGACACATGCTGCAGGCACCGTAGTCACCATCTGATGGATGAGGTTCAGAGATATCTAGGCACTTGGCTAGTCACACAGCCTGACAGCCAAGATCAGCAGGGGCCAGATTTCCAGCCAGGATCAACTGATTCTGGAGACCTATTGTTTCCCATGATAGCCACAAGATTCAGGCTCAAAGAGATCTTAAAGGCAGAGGTGATCCAGAGGAAAGAACTCTGCCTTTGGAGCTAGAAGTTCAGGGTTCAAATCGGGAGCACATCACACATACATACCTTTCCTATATATACATGTGTATGCATATGTGTGTATTGTACCTATGTACACATACATGTACACACATGTGCATTATACACACATTCAGTTATGTGTATGGCAGTTAACATGTGTGTGTCATATGTCATAAATTACATCCACCCCATTATTTATACATGTGAATACCACCCACATATATCAACTGCAAAACTCTATAGCTGCCCACAAAAGTCACGTTTTCAATATGAGCATTAAATCTAAAGAATTGGCAAACACTACAAACCAGGGCTTGGTTTATTTGATGTTCTTCTTGTTGTCGATTGTCTAAATTTAAGTGATGGAGCAAACTGTAGTAGTGCAGATTTAAACCTTTAAGTATATCATACTGTACATGGGGGCGGGGGACAGGTAGCCACGGTTAAACTTTTACAATCACAGTAATATTTCTCTTTAGAAAAGCAAACAAGAATGTCCCTGACTGGGATGGGGGTAGGGCTTAATCTTCTTTTAGGGAGGGAGAGGGGCAGTTCAGAGAGATTGAAGAGGTAGCATGGTGACTTAGTTCAGTGCTAGAGCAAAAAGTTCACCATTTGGGAATGGGGAGGTAGGAGGAAGGAGGGTGGAGAGTCAGGGTTCAGTTCTAGTTTCCTGTGGATTGAAAATGGACTGGGTTGGGAAGAGTCATAGCGGGAAGACTTTGGAAATTGGCAGATATGCTATGGTGGATTTAAAGCATTTTTGATGGTTAGATCAGTTATGGCCTCGGGGTCCAAAGAAGCTAGAAAGAAACTCACTAGTCACAAATCATTAAAAAGAACTGCAGTAATATAAAGACTGGGGTGGGGGGAGGTAAAAGGGGCACTCTGACAGAATAGAAGTCAAGCTGTTAGGATCACAGGCCATGAGACACTTCCTTGATGATCTGGAGCAATGGACAAAAATCCTTTAGTCCTCATTGGGAGCTTCCAAAATTAGGATCCGCTCACTAAGAAGCCCCTAACCCAAACCCCTATAAAGGCAAGACTATAAATCTTAAGGCCACAGATCATTCCTAACATCCAGGCAGACAAAGCATCATCCATATTTATGAGGCTCCGAGACAAAATTTGCATTCCCAGTTTAGTTTCCCTGATGCTCAGCTAGTCATATTTTATTTTCCTGTGGATCTATATGCAGGGTTGATTTACGAGCACATGTTGTGCATTTAAAAAAAAAAAAGAAAGAAAAGATTGCCTACTTTGGATGCTGGGGGGAAAAAATCCCAAGATGGAAAAAAGGACTTAGAAACCCTTGGCCCTAGATTGTGGGCCTCTGATCTGGCCTAGCTAAGCATTCCTAATTCAATTCAATACAATCAATGTTCATTAGGTCTTAGTGGGTGCAGAACCCAGGGCCAGCTCTCAGAGGAAGGACAAAGAAGGCTCCAGGCTCACAAAAGAATAGCCACACAGTGGGACACAAGAGACAGAAATGCATCCCAGAGAAAGACTCAGGCACTGAGCCTCTGAGAGGACCTAGACAGGTATAGAACATCTCTTGGGGAGGGAGGCAGACCAATAAGGGGACTGCTAGCCAAGGATCCAGTGATTTGTAAGGTAACTCAGGCCTAAGAGTTAAGCAATTATCAAAATAGAGTTGACTAGAGTGGCATTTTTTGTTTACTTTTTGTTTTTATTTGCTCAGCTTTTTTTCAGTTAAGAAGTATTTCTTTCTTCAACCCCTCTCAAATTTGAAAGAAAAAGATCCCTGTCACAAATGTCCACAGACAAGCAAGACAAATTCTCACATTGTCCATGCTCAAAAATCTGTGACTGGGGGGGGGGGGAAGCTAGTAGGCGCAGTGGGTGGAGCACCAGCCCTAAAGTCAGGAGTTTCTGAGTTCAAATCTGGCTGCAGACATTTTACCTTTCCTAACTGTGTAACCCTGAGCAAGTCACTTAACCCAATTGCATCAGGAAAAAAAAAAAAATCTGTGACTCATTCTGCATCTGGAGCCTATCTTTTCTCTATCAGGATGGATTGGGAAAAACATTTCTTAAGCACCTACTATGTTCTAGGGATTATGCTAAGCAAGTTGCAGATACTATTTCATTTTTTTTTTTTTTTTACAACAAACCTGTACTATAAGACAGTATTGTGATCCTCATTTTATGGCAGAGGAAACTGAGGCAGACAAACTGAAGCTAAGTGACTCAAAAGTCACACAGATTATAAATATTTAAAGGTGAATCTGAATTGCTATCTACAAAGTAGCATAGATCATCATCAGCCGTCTGGAATCATAGTTGCTCCTTGCATTGATCATAGCTGTTAAATCATTCAAAGTTGTTTGTTTTTTAATATTCTCCAGGAACTGTTCCATTTAGCTCGTGTCAATTCATACAAGTCTCAGGTTCCACAGAGCTCAACCACTGAGTTATTTTTTTCCACACAGTGGCATGGAATCTGTCACTCAATTCAGCTACCATTCATTAAGGACTTACTAAGTGCCAGACACTGTGTAATCACTGGGAAAGCCAAGTCCCATAAATAAATAAATAAGTGACAAGAAATCTCTTCTCTGGAGGAACTCACAGTCTAAAGGAATGGCATTTTTTGAGCACTTACTAGCTGCCTAGCACTGAGTATATAAAAACAACGTGAGCCAGTATTCTGTAATAGGGAAGTCTGCATCCAGTGGCCAGGTGTTGATTTGATAACCCAATCAGAGGCTCCCCCCTCAAATCCAAGCAGCTGATCCAAAGCTACTGAGGAAAGGAGAAGGAAATACATATATACACACAGACATAGATAGATAGATAGATAGATAGATAGATAGATAGATAGATAGATAGATAGATAGATAGATAGATAGCTTTTTTTGCTGAGGCAGATGTTATTAAGGTCACACAGCTGGGAAGTATTAAGTGTCTGAGTCTAGATTTGAACTCAGGTGCCTACTGTGTGCTAGACAATGTGCTAAGTGCTTCCAAGCATCATCTCCTTTGATCTCATTTTATATGGAGGCAATATATCATGATTTAAAGAGCTCAAGATAGGGACATGGAAGAACTGGTTCCAAAATTCTACCACTTACAATTTGGATAACTCTAAGGAAGCCATTTTCCTTCTCTAGAACTCAGTGTCCATTTTTGCAGAATAAGAGAGTTGGATTAGGTGATCACTAAGCTCCTTTCCAGCTCAAATCCCACCTAATTCAGTCTGACAAGCATTCGTTTACTTTCTCTAACTGGAGTTATAAAAGTACTAACAATTCACTCCTGGCCCTCAATGGGCTTCCATGCTACTGAAGAGCAGCAACGTGAATGAACTCAAAGAAATAAACCCAGAACGTGACCATTCCTCACCAGAATGACAAAATCCAAGATGTAGTAAAAGGGAACTTTTAAAAAGGACAGAGTAATTTGGTTATGTGGTAGATGAGGAATGCCAAAATGTTTCCTCCAAGGGATGACGCTTGAGCTGAATCTTGAATCAAGCCAGTAATTCCAAATGAAGAAGGAAAAAAAAGATGGTGGGGGGAGTATTCTAGTCATAGGGAAACTGCCTGGGCAAAGACCAGAAGGCAGAAAATGAAATATCATATAAAGGAATAATAACAAGTAGTTCAGTAGCTTCAGATCCCTAAATGAGCTCCTTGAAAGTGGAGATGGCATTTGTCTTGCTCTGCCTTGAATATGGCAACTGCTTCAAAAGAAATCCTTGTTGATTTGACTTGATTTAATGACTATCGACTACGTGAGTGACTTTGCCAAATGCTCTGAGGAATACAAAGAACTATATAGCTCATGGTTAGAGTATCTAATTAGGGAAATCACCCACACATATGAGCGGCGCAGTGGATAGAGAGCCGAGCCTAGAGTCAAGAAGACCTGATTTCCAATGCTCTATCACGAAGGAGCTTTACAACTCTGGGTAAATCAGCCAACCTCTCTCCGCTTCAACTGTAAAATGGGGATAATCATAGCACCTACTTCCCAGGGTAATTTTGTAAAGATCAAATGAAATTGTAAATGTCATTGTCAATTTATCAAGACAGTGCCTATCACATATATGGGAGATACTATATAAATGCTATCTGCTGTTATTGTTATTATTATGTGAAGATGATGATAGTGCACATAAGGAGAAAAAATTACAATAATCCACAATCTCAAGTGAGTGGGGCCAAAATAAGTTCAGAGGATATTAAAAGCAGCTAGATTCAGCACTATACTGGATAGAACTCCATGTTTAGAATGAGGAATACCAGAGTTTGATTCCTGCCTCAGAAATTTACTTTTTGTATGACCCTAGGCAATTATTTAACCTCTCATTTGCCTTATCAGTGAAATGGGAATGATAACATAGCCCCTGATAATATAGCACCCATTTCACAAGGTTGTTGTGATGATCAAATGAGATAAAAATTGTCAAGTGCCTAGCATAGTGCCCAACTCACAGTAGATGCTATATAAATGGTAGCTATTAGGATGATGATTGTGACTACTTAAAGAAGATTACATAGAGGCATTGGCCTTGAAGGATGATACAAAATGGGGAGGACTGAGATGGTGGAACTCTGTCTTCCCAGAAATCAGCCGGAGTCAGGATCACTAAGCGTCTTTATTCTTGATCTTTTACAGTCAAGGTCAGGGGATTAGATCTAGCAATATCCACACATACCTTCCTCCCTCAAACGCCAGGAGAGAGGGATCAAGCATCTCAATTTTCTGTTCCTCCTCCTACACCCCCCCATACAGGCCACTTTCCCCTCTTTGTCCCACCAATCAAGTCAGCACAGAACATCTGGGGAGGGTCAACCTTCAAACAAGTTAATAGGGAACTGTCCAATTGGCAATTAGTCTCACGTGCTCCATTATCCAAGTACATTTGCTCAGTTCTAGCCCTTTACACTGAGAGAATTCAAATATGTTGAAATTTCAATGCATTTCCCTTGTCTAGTCATCACCGATAGAGCCCCTATCCTCAATTAAAATAAACAAATGATTAATCTTGGGTATCAAATTATTAAAGTGAAATAGAATGAGATTTACCAAGCATTTACTAAGAGCTAAGTACATAAAAAAATAAAGTCATCCCCTTCCCTTACATCCTTGCTTCACCCGGCAAGGAGTATTTTGTAACTGCTGATGAACTTATTTTCACTCAGTTCACAAATTCCCTGTTTTTCCTCACTATGAGGAAAATTAACTGCTTTTCTGTCTCTAGTTTTAGAACAGAATTTGATGTGAGTCTTTTAGGTCATAGAATGTCTGGATGATCATTAGCATTCCACAGATAACCCTATTTTTAAGGTCTCCAAATTATTTCTTCTGTTTTCTTTCATTTGTATCTCACAAGAACCCATCCAGGTCCTCTAAACCCAGTTTTCCTTTCCATTGCCCACCAAAAATCTTTAATTTTCTCCTCAGGAGACTTTCTCTTCATCAAAATAGATTACTATCCCCTTCTGTAATTTAGAGGCAAAGAGGGTTCAGAGTGCCTGGAGGACTGGACTTGGACTCACGAAGATTCATTTTCATGAGTTCAAATTCAGCCCCAGACATAAGTATGTGATGTGGGCAAGTCATTCAAGTCTGTTTACATCAGTTTCCTCATCAGTAAAATGAACTGGAGAAGAAAATGGCAAACTATTGTAGAATTTTTGTCAGGAAAACCCTAAGTGGGGTCATCGAGAGTTGGGACTGGACTAAAATATCATACAACAACAGTTCTCATTTAGTAATTTAGGCTCAGAGATTTGCTTAAAGCTCTTCTTTCCCAGGAATCATATAACTAGTAAATTGTTCTGATTATTCAGCTATACTTGACTCTCTGTGACTCCATTTGGGGTTTCCATGGTAAAGATCCTAGAGTGGTTTACCATTTTCTTCTCCATCTCATTTCACAGATGAGGAAACTGAGGCAAACAACAAGTGACTTGCCCAGGATCACAAACTAGTAGGTATCTGAGATTAGATTTGGGAATCTTTCTAAATCCAGACCCGGCACCTCATTCACTGTGCCACCTTGCTACCCTAGTAAGTGCACAGGCAAACTATGATCTTTAGTGTCTCTGACTTCAAGTTTAGCACCACATTAGGTCTAGCTTGTAGTAGGTACTTAAGAAATGTTTATTGAACTCATGTGAACCTGAGGAAAAGGAAAACAGCTTGAGTGGCAACCCTAAATACAAATAGAGCTCTATCTATGGAGAAAGGCTTTAACCCACCCCATCCCCACTAGATGAGCCAACCAAAGACTTTGCAGCCCAAGAAAAGGACTCTAGGCTCATTTTCTGCTGGATTGGCCTTTCAAATTGCATTTTCCATTTATCTTCCAGAGCAGCAGGAAGTGTGTGTGGTGGAGGAGGAGGAGGAAGGTGGGAGATACAGAAACACCAGAAATATCAGCAGGTTAATTTCCACCTTTCAGAAAAATTCCACTGTTTATAATTTAAAACAAAACTACCCAGGCATGGAACAGAAATGCAGAAGTGAGAACATTTGAAGAAGGGGATTTTAATAACCACAAGAAAAGTACTGCAATATGTAATTCCTACTTAAAGATGGTTTATTGTCAAACAGCAGCATTTTAGCTTGGCTGACGTGGCCATGGTGTGGGTGGCTTTGGGAGGGAGGGCCGTATTTTCATCGATAGACTTTTTTTATTTGATTCAATTCAATCCTATCCACATTTATAAGCCATTATCTATGTGCCTGGCACTGCCCTAGATGCTGGGAATATATTAACCCGTAGCGATAGCAGAGAACAGCTCAATGCTCATGGTCACTGACCCAATCTATCACCATCTTCCAATTCTGGCTGGCAGCTGAGACAGTCAGGAGTAGCCATCATGTCCTCTTCTTAGCTAATTGACATCTGAATAATTCTCAGATACCTTGGATAACACAATACAAGCAGCCATATTCCCCAAAATTTTAATTATGAGGATGTGTTGTCGGAGGAAGTTTCCAAAAGTCAAATTAGGGGGAAATCTATTTGAATATCATTAGATTTATATTAGTACCATAGTTCAGGCAATGTTTTGTGAGGCAGAGTGAGCCAGGCTTGGAGGCATTTGGCTTTGGTTTAAAATCTAGTTCTCACATATGTGATTAGGGGTGGTCAAGTAATCAACAATCATTTAGGTTTACAATGTGTGAAGCACTGTCCTAAGTTCTAGGGATATAAAGAAAAGGTTTGTTTTTTTTTAAAGTATAACTTTTTATTGACATTACATATTCATGGGTAATTTTTATAACATTATCCCTTGCACTCAATTCTGTTCCTACTTTTCCCTTCCCTTCCTTCACCCCCTCCCCTAGATGGCAGGCAGTCCCATACATGTTAAATATGTTATAGTATATCCTAGATACAATATATGTGTACAGAACTGAATTTCTTATTGCACAGGAAAAATTGGATTCAGAAGGTAAAAATAACCTGGGAAGAAAAACAAAAATGCAAACAGTTTACACCCATTTCCCAGTATTCCTTCTCTGGGGGTAGCTGATTCTGACCATCACTGATCAATTGGTTCTTTGTTGAAGATATACACATCCATCAGAATTGATCCTCATATAGTATTGTTGTTGAAGTGTACAGAGATCTTCTGGTTCTGCTCATTTCACTCAGCATCAGTTGATTTAAGTCTCTCCAAGCCTCTCTGTATTCATCCTGCTGGTCATTTCTTACAGAGCAATAATATTCCATAACACTCATATACCATAGTTTACCCAACCATTCTCCAACTGATGGACATCCATTCATTTTCCAGTTTCTGGCCACTACAAAAAGGGCTGCCACACAAAACATTTTGGCACATACAGGTCCCTTTCCCTTCTTTAATATTTCTCTGGGATATAAGCGTAGTAGTAGCCCTGCTGGATCAAAGGGTATGCACAGTTTGATAACTTTTTGGGCATAATTCCAAATTGCTCTCCAGAATGGTTGGATTCTTTCACAACTCCACCAACAATGCATCAGTGTCCCAGTTTTTCCACATCCCCTCCAACATTCATCATTATTTGTTCCTGTCATCTTAGCTAATCTGACAGAAGTATAGTGGTATCTCAGAATTGTCTTAATTTGCATTTCTCTGATCAACAGTGATTTGGAACATTCTTTCATATGAGTGGAAATAGTTTCAATTTCATCATCTGAAAATTGTCTGTTCATATCCTTTGACCATTTATCAATTGGAGAATGGCTTGATTTCTTATAAATTAGAGTCAGTTCTCTATATATATTTTGGAAATGAGCCCTTTAACTGTAAATGAGATCCTTTAACTATAAAAATGTTTTCCCAGTTTGTTGCTTCCCTTCTAAACATGTTTGCATTAGTTTTGTTTGTACAAAGGCTTTTTAACTTGATATAATCAAAATCATCTATTTTGTTATCAATACTGATCTTTAGTTCTTTTTTGGTCACAAATGCCTTCCTCCTTCACAAATCTGAGAGGTAAACTATTCTAAGTTCCTCTAATTTATCTATAATCTCATTCTTTATGTCTAAATCATGGACCCATTTTGATCTTATCTTGGTGTAAAGTAAAGAAAGTTTTTTTTTTTTTAAAGATTGTACTGCCCTCAGGGAACTTACATTCAAAAGGTGGAGCCATCATGATGCAAATGCATATGTAAGATATTTTGTTTCTGGTGTTCAATTGTGTGGGACTCTCCAAATCCCCATTTGGTGTTTTCTCTGCAAAAGTAGTTTGCCATTCCCTTCTCCACCTCATATTACAAAAGAGAAAAGTGCCCAGAGTCAAATATAGTACATGTCTCAGGCAAGATTTGAGCTCAAGAAGAGGAGTCTTCTTGATTCCAAGATGAGTGCTCTATCCACTATACCATTTAGCTGTAAATTGGACATAATTTCCGAACAAAGAAACTAGGAGGAGAGGAAGTGATGGAAGGAAAAGATGGGGAAAGGATTTTTAATAGAAAGAGAGATGCCCTATGTATCTTGTAGAAAGGCAGGAAAGCCAGGAGGGAGAGATTAGAGGAGAGAACATTCTGAGAATGAGGAAGAATTAATTAAAGGCAGAGAGTTGGGAAATGGAGACACATCATTTCTAGATCCTTAGTTCCTCCCTAAATGAGGATAATTATCCTAAAACTATATTTTCCACAGAGTTATTAAGAAGATCAAATCAGATACCATGTATAAAGTACATGGGAAACCTTCAAGAGAAAAAAATCAATATTAGCAATCACAAATATCCCTTTTGTGAAATATGAATCTGGGATGAAATGGGCTTTCCAAAGTAGAGCCTGCAAAGCAATTAATTTTCATAGAAAGGAAGAATAATTAGAAAATCTGCAAACTCAGAATATTTTTCAGTAATAAAATCAATGTCATCACACCTCTATTTCCTGTCCACCATTCCCCCATCAGTATTGTCTTCTATTAGAATTCAAGCTCTTTCTTAAGGACTTTTGTTTTAAGCTGGATATACTCAGAGCTTAGCACAGTCGCCAACTCAAAGTACTTAATAAATGCCATTCTATTTCATTTTTATAATTCCAGTGTCAAGAATAATCATTGGTTTCTTTTAATTGAAAGCATGGGTTCCACTAATGGACACTAGTGAATGGAAATGATTTTGAAATTTGTTTTGTATGAATTTGGCAAATCCTATATTTTGTAGCAAGGACTTAGTTTCAATTAGATTCTTGTGCTGTTCACTTACAAGACAGACTTAATGACACTAATTGAACTAACAAATTAGCCTCCATAAAAGAAGAATAGGAATAGGAATTAGAAGTGTATCCATTACTTATCTGACCAAACACATATACATATACATATTCCATACACATATACATATTCCTCTAGGAAATTATTTTGTGTCTACTTTGTGTGTATTTTTAAAATTTAATTTTCTGTATACTCATTGTTTTTCCCCAATATAATGTAAGTTTCCTTGAGGGCAGCATCTGTGTTGTTTTTTTGGTTTTGTCTTTTCCTCATTTGATCCTCACAGCAACCCTGGGAGATAGGTGCTATTATCATCCCCAATTTACAGATGAGTAACCTGAGGTTGCCAAAGTTAAGTGATTTGCTCAGGACCACCTATTTAGGAAGTGCCTGATGGAACACTCTTGATTCCAAGGCCAATGGTCTAACACTATACCACTTAATTGGCCCATCACCATTTCTATACTTGAAGAAACTGAGGTTCTTAAGAATCACCATCCCTATCCCCAAGCCTAAAATCTTTCCCCTATTGCACACTGTCTTAATATTCAAAACTCAAAGCCACGAAAGGTTATTTATGTGGTTGTTTTTTAGTAATTTTTCAGTTATGTTTTGACTCTCCATGATCCCATCTGAGGTTTTCTTGGCTGACATACTAAAATGGCTTGATATTTCCTTCTCCAGCTCATTTTGCAGATGAGGAAACTGAGGCAAACAAGGTTGAGTGATTTGGTCACACAGCTAGTATATGTCTGAGACCAGATTTGAGATCATAGAAGTTGGCCTTCCCGATCCCAAGCCCAGAATTCTATCCACTATGCCCACCTTTCTGTACGTAAAACTGGAAGGTTCCTTGAATGAAGTGATATTTGAACCAAACCATTGCAGAAATGTTACAATTTGGCCAGGTTTTGATCTTGAGAAGTGAAAACTCGACTTCTCTACCTGTTCTCTGGTTCAATTCACCCAACAGTTGTGAGCCAGTAGCTTCAGAAAATCTATTAACTTAATAATATACAAAGAAGAAAAACACAATATTCAAATTTGTCCTCATTAGCAAATCAATTTGTAAAAAGGCAGACAGCTACTATGCCTAATGGTAGGGAGATCTAGACAGGAGGAACAGGGACTTTTTCTTATGGTGGGGGTATCCATATGCTACAAGGAGCAATACAAGCTAACCAGCCTAGATGGATAGAAAATGAAGCCAATTATTATTATACGGGGATGCAATGACAACAGGAAGTCTGGAAGGTAGACTTGGTTGGTGGGCCATGTGGAGGGGAAGGAGGGAAAAGGAGGTAGTCGGGCATACCAGCTGCTATATCAGAAGGTCATAACAGAAATCCTAAGGACTTTGCCAGATGAAATGGCCAACTCAGCACGGGACTCTAGCTGGATCCCTCTCTTTAATTGGATGTCCCTGGTACCAGTACTTAGCATAGCCCTTTGACCATAACAAGCCCTTGATAATGCTTTTTTATTCATTTACTCACTCATTTATTTCATCACATATGCAAGGGGATTCTAATATTCAAATAAACTTTTATTAGGCACTTTCTACATGCCAGGTGATGTCCTAAGTATTTGGGATACAAAGAAAAGCTAAAGATAGTTCCTGCTCTCTTGAAAAATCACAGCCAGTACATCCTCTCATCGTGCTAACAAGTTCTGATAACGTTTTTCTGATACAACTGGCAGATTGCTGCAGAAGGAGAACTAAAAATCACTCTTTACATCATCATAATGGGGCCCTTTGCAGAAGTCGTCCTGTCCACCATAGAGAGCATAGTTAGATTTTACACACTGATTACCAAGTGCATCCTCTTCAGCTTCACAGTAGGAAGAAAGGGATTTAGAAGTCCAGCATCAAGATTAGTGGAGCCCTTGGGCCCTGATCTCCATTTAAACCCCACAACTCTACCTGGCAGCTGGACAGATTTCACCAGCCTGGAGCATACAAAGAGAGTTGCATGTAAATAAACACAGCTTGGGAGAACTTTCTCTTGTCTCCTGAACCCAAGAACATCACTTTCCTTTGGGGTGATAGTAATAAAATGAAGAATATCACAGGAGGGGCTAGAGCAGAGAGAACATGACTGGGCCTAGAGCTTGGAAGGCTAAGCCAAGGGCTTGGAGATCCTGAGTGGCTGAGGACCAGGATAGCTTGGGAGATGCAGACTTGGAATGGATTGGAGGAAGAGGCCGTGAACCAAGGGGGAAATCACTGGAGGGAATCATTCATGTTGGAAGAATTATTTCTGGAGTTGTTGGCTGTTGCTTTATTTTAATGTTCTTTTGGTTGTGAGGATTTTTAAGATTATGATCAAAGAAACATTTCCCAGTTGGAAGGGTCCTTAGCACAGTGATCTAGTCCAAAGCATACCTGATTAAGAATCTCATTCTCACTTTAACCAAATGATCACCCATTCTCTGCTTGAACAACTGCAATGAGGGGGAGCTTCCTAGTTCTCAAGGCAGCTCACATTCCTTTTTGGTACCTTTCATTGTTAAGAAGTGCTTCTTAAATTAGGCCTAAAGTTACCCTTCTGCAACTTCTACCTACAAAAAATTTGTTTAGGGTATGCAGGAACATAAATAGCCAAGTGAAAACTTGATGAAAATACCCTGAGGAAAAAGGAGTTGGTGTTAGTCTCCGAAGATTCTCTCATACTTTTAATTTTCTTTCTTTAAAAAAAAAAATACATCATTTTCATCTTCCCTCAAACATCTAACAAAAAGTTAGGTGTTCAATTCAAATTTAGAGGCCTAAATGTCAAGCAAATGTGATCAGAAGCTATCTTAGGAAGATGCATTGAAATAAGCAATAATCTACCTACAGTCTCTGTATCTCTGCACAGAACATTTCTGCACTGGACTCTCTCCTCAAAATCAATGCTTTCCTTTATTACTGATGGCTATGTCTCCTACCAATCAATTAATTTCCTAAATCCCAACTATGGGCTAGGCACACTGAGAATGCAAACAGAAAGAATTAAATCATTCCTCCTTACAATGAGCCTATATTTTAATATAATCTAACCTATTTCCTATAGGAAGCCTATAATGATCCTTCCAGTTACTAGACCCTTCCTCTAGGAAATTATTTTGTGTCTACTTTGTGTGTATTTTTAAAATGTCATTTTCTGTATACTCATTGTTTTTCCCCAATAGAATGTAAGGCCCTTGAGGGCAGCATCTCTGTTGCTTTTTTTGGTTTTGTCTCCAATCCCCAGTGCCTAGCACTATGCCAGGCAAATAAGCAGTGGATGAATACTTATTAAATCTAAATATAACTAAAATTTGTTAATATAGCTGTCAGGATAGAGAGTTTGGGCTCTCAATGTAAGGTAAATCACAGTGTCATGCTTTCTAGGATCAAAAAAAAAAAAGGAAACCAACAAGAAAAGAAATTGTCAGAAAACCTGGCTGGGGGAGAAAGCCCATTTTCTCCCATTAAGGTCCTGATCCAATGTCATATAATGGCATAGAAAAGACTACAAGTTTAAAAAAAATCCTAAGTTTTGTCCAAGGATTTGGGGTCAAATAGCAACTATTCAACTTATCAGCCATATGATCTTGGAGAAATTATAGAACCTCTTCAGAGAAAAGATTAATTTCTTAGTATCATGGACCTCCTTGGCTTCATAAAGCCTATGAAGCCCTTTTCAAAATCAAGTATTTCTATGCATTTAAAAGTAGGAATATATGTATATGTGCATATATATGCATATATGTATAATATATGTTTATGTGTGTATATTTATTAAACATATTATGTTAAAATAAAAACAGGTATCAAAATACTGTTTAAAAAATCTGTTCAAGATAAAGGACTAAATGATTTCTAATATCTAAATGATATCTAATATCCCCTTCATCATATATTTATATAGATAGATAGATAGATAGATATACACAGATATATATATATATATACATACATATATATATACAGGTGTGTATATATATATATATATGTAAATGTCTTTGGTTAAGTATAATATCCTCTCTGGGGGATGTGAGTGAGAGCTTTAAGTTCTGTTCCACTTAGCTGTTCCTTGCCTGGATTCCAGACAAGCTAAACAGTTAGACATAAGAAGCTGGCAAAGGTGAAAAACCTATCATTCTGATCAGGGAACAGGGCATGCTAATAAGTATGTGGCTAGAATACATATGCAATTGAAACATTTTGCTTTGGAGGAAATATAGCTACGATTGGGCTTGTGCCAATGAACTAAGATGAACATTTTTCCTTAAACCAAGCCAAGATAGTTATTTGTGGTTTTTAGAAGGTTATTTTCTCTTTTAGATGACTGAAAATGACATAAAACTAGGAGGGAGAGGTAATATAGCAGATGACCAAGTTCAAATTCAAAACCATCTCAAAGGACTAAAACCCTGAGCCATAATTAGCAACACAACATTGTACTTGGTTAAAAACTCCACCTCAATTACACAAAATAGAGGCATGGTTGAGTTCATCTGAAAAAAAAAAAAAAGAAAAAAAAAAAGATGTGGGGTTTTAGTGACTAAAAATTCAACATGAGTCCACATGACCAGACAGTCAGAAAGGTAGTGTTATATTTGACTGTATTTGGAAAAAGTTTTAAAAAATAATTATTTCACGGCACCCTTGCCATGGTCAGATTACATATGGCACATTGTGTTCAGTTCTGGTCTTCATATTAAAAAAAAAAGTAGATCAACTAGAGAGCATCCATAATAGGGTTACTACTTGGATAGTAAAGGACTTTATGGGTAGGAGGAAGAGTTAAAGAATTCGAGGGTCTTTAAATTAAGGAAAAGAAGACTTGGGGACAGGAATTCAAGAAAGTTATCTTTACATACTTGAAAAGTATGTCCTATTAAAGAAGAATTTTGATTTGCAATATTTCCAGAAGGAAGAAACAAGAGCAATTGCTGGATGCTCTAAAGATTGAAATCTTGAAAGAGAAGATCTGCACTTGACTCTGGTCCTTCTATTTATTTATCCCTTGTGCGATTGTGGTCGTCTTCATCTTTTTACAGGTCTCTGTCCTCATATATAAAAAAAGACCGCTGAACCTTAAAGTTCCTTCCAATTCTAAATCCTAAAATGTAAAATTCCTTCCCTTCCCCTTACTTTTTGTTCAGTTGTTTTAAAATAGCATTAAGCTTACTCCATTTAATTAAGGACTTCTGAAAAGTGTTTTAGAAAGAAATTATTAGTAGGGCCAAGGGGCCTCTCTGAGATGGCCTTCCAAATCAGAGATTATCTGATTCTGTGATTCAAGGTAATGGAAATTAATGAGCCAGAGTTCTGGTGTACTCACACCAATTAACAGCTAGTATACTAAAGAGTTTTCAGAGTAGAATGCTATTTAAAGAAATAAATCAAATACATGCTGAGTACCAACCCCATAAACTCTGAAGAGTCTATAAAAGTAAGCAATGAGTTACTTTTTCAAGCATATACTAACAGTCCCCAGTAAATCTTGACAATAAAAGCTTAAATTTTTATGTGACAATACAAGAACGCTTTGATACAATGGTCTGTCCATCCTGAAAAGAAGGGTATAAAGAATGATCATAAGATCAGCAATTTAAAGCTGGAAGGGCCACTCAAGGTCATCGAGTCCAACTTCAGCATTTTAAACGTACATAAAGCCAGGCCCAGTGAGGGGACAATAATTTGTGGAAGGTCACATAGTGAACAAACAGTAAGATAATATTCAGGCGCTCTCCAGTATGCACTTCGTACTTTTGTTATTGTTGACTTGGCTAGTCCCTCTCTTCTCTCCACAAGTAAATTGGCTCTAAATCAACTTTTCTAAAGAAAAAAAAAATGATTCCCTTAAAGATTTTTACCTCTTTGACCTCCTGAATATATGTCTATATCTACACATATATATACATGTATTTATTTAAACATTCATATCTAAATATATACATACATATGTATTATATAATTAGATATAACTTAATAGAATCATCTCTGGAATTCTTTAAATTAGTATTATATTTTCCTGCAAAATAACCACAAGATCCATGTATTTATAATCTTAGCTCCATGAAAACAGCCATTTTGGCTCAGCCAAAATATTATATCGAAGACTCTGACCAGGGTACTTGTCCCAGGTTAATGTCTTGACCATGTTCCCCAGACCTGGTCATAAGACAACATGAGGAGGTAAAAAAGCCTTCAAAGGCAGGCTCTGCCACCCAAATGCAGTCAGTGTTTTTTCTGACAGTATAAGATTTATTCCTGGGGAAACCAATGGGTAAAGCAGGATCTGTTCAAAGTTGAAGCATCTCAGGCACTGAAAAACAAACTATACTGGAAAGATAAGACAGATTTCCGGAACCAGGTTACAGAGACAAAAAATAAGACCATAGACATGCTGTGATATCTAACTGCTCCGAATGCTCTAGCCAAGTTCAGTCTGATAATCAGCATGTTTTCAGTGTTAAGATCAACACTATGGGATCCAAAATGTATTCGACCCAGGATGCCCAACATGCAAGGCATGCTGCTTTGTGAAAGGTTAAAGGTGCCTGTAATTGGTGAATACCTCCTAGCTCCCTGCTATAAAGCAGTGTCAGGAGCTGACCCTGGTGCTGACAATTGGGAGAGTTGGTATGTTTCAAAGCTTGGCCCTGGTCAGTTGTAATGAAGTGTCTTGTGAATAGAGTTTAGGGTTGAGGACAGAAAGTGTGTGGAAACACTGAGAGCCCTTAGTTAAAACAAGTTCATGCAAGATATGACTGTGAGTGCTTGAACTTTAATGGGGGTGTGAATGCACAGAAGAAAAAAAGGAGTGTGTGTGTGTGTGTGTGTGTGCCTCAGAAAATTGAAAGAATGAAGCCATTAGATACATCACCCAAAAGTAAATGGGCTGTTGCATCAAATATTTTTATAGAAAATGAGGGTTGGTAATATTGTAAAGAAAATCAGCATCTAGGAACTCTGATCGATATAATTATCAATTCTGCAGGACTTGTAATTAAAATGCAAGCTACCTCCAAAGAGAGCCGATGTACTTAGAGAATAGATAAACCATATTTACTTTTCTTTTTGTTTTTATTTGGGGAGGGAGGATGCATGGCCAGTCTAGGACTTCATATGACTATGTATATATATATTTGAAATGAATTTGGCTTTCCTTATTTGATGGGGTAAGAAGAGTAGGAAGGGAAATAAATTGGGGCTTAAAAATGAAATAAAACTTAACAAAAGAAAATGAAATGGGGATTGGAGTGAGAAGTAAGGCTTCATTTGGAGATAGGATATAGTTTTCATACAGTTACAAGACTGACAATGGATTGAGTCCTGATGATCCATATGGAGAAAGGAATGTATGCCAGATATATATATATATATATATATATATATATATATATATATATATATATATATATATATATATATATATACACACACACACACACATATCTAGAACGTATTAAGTGCCTAAGGCCAGATTTGAACTCATGTCCTCCTGACTTCAGGGCTGGTGTTCTATCCACTGTATCACCTATCTGTCTCCACTAAGCACTTTTTATATTAAAAAATAGGCAGTATAATGATCCTCATTTTACGGTTGAAGAAACTGAAGCAAACAAGGCTAATTGACCTGTCCAGAGTCACACAACTAGGGTCCGAGGTCACATTTGAACTCCTGACTCCAGACCCAGCACTCTATTAATTGCACTAGCAGTTGCCTTTTGACCTATGGATAGATATAATACTTTGCAGATGGCAATATCTCACTGGCAGAGAACTGAATGCTCTCATCCTCTACATAGCAAGGGAGAGAACAGGGACCTCCAGAGTCAAAGAATGAGTATGTGTGTATAGGTCTATATCAATAGCACCTATATGGGGTTCAATAAATAGAGCAAATATAGTATAAGAGCTGAGGAGATTAGGAAGATAAGTATGGGAATCTAGGTGGCATTGGTGGGAAGAAAGCAATTTCGAAAGTTAGGAAGATCTGGGTTCAAATACTGTTTTAGGATATAGCTTGGTAACTCTGCCAAGTCTCTTGGCCTCTATTTGTTTCCTCATTTTCACAATAGATAAAACAGTATCAATGGCCTCCCAGGGTTGTTGTGAAGCTAAAAGGAGATATTTGTAATGCAGTTTGCAGACCTTAAAGTGCCGTATACATGCTAGCTATTTTAACTCCTTCCCACCCACCCTCTCACATATATTCCCAAACAATATCCAAGGCATGAAGCAATAATAGGGACTAGGATCATAGTTCAAAAATGGGAAGGGTCTTAAGATCCACCTAGTCCAGTGAGTCCAATCCCACAATTTTATGGTTGTAGAAAATGAGGCATAAGGAAATGGTGACTTGTCCTAAATCATTCAGGTAGAAGCATCAAGCATTTAGTTTCTCTGACTCCAGAGCCAATACATGTCCCATGATGCAGAGCTGATATTTAAGTAGACAGTGTCTGGGCATGTCAGCTCCCTTTGTTTTCAATTGTTCTTGTTCCATTTCCACACCATGTACCCGGCCTGAATATTCCTGCCCCAGACCCCCACCAATATATTCCCATTCTCTTGTTCAAGATTTGTTTATTTCACTCCTGCAATTGGTTTATTTTCCCCTTCATGTAGAAAAGTTAGATGCATGGGACTGTGCCAACCAAATAGTTTCAGCTATCAGACCTCCAGCTGATGATGGCCATGTTTTAACATCCTCTCTAAATACAAAGGAGCAATGAATGGCGGAGATGTCATGGAATAGAGCAGGGGGCAAGGGGCACAAATGTTTTCTTCACTAAAAGATACCTTGGGTTCATTAGCATTCAAAGCATATCACTCAGCAATGGGCTCTGTGGCCCTTCACATCATCTCCCTAACCCTCGGTTTCCTCATCTGTAATGAAAGGACTGGACCAGATGGCCCACCCAGTGGTCTGAGGATTTCTTGAGCAAGCTTTCTATAACTGTGAGATTTCAAAAGCTGGCTTTGACTTGACTTGACCAGAGTCAAACAGCCATATGTGTCTCAGTGATTCAGCCTCCCCTTGAGGCCTGCTCTTATAAAGAGCATATCTCGTGATATGCTTCCTGCACACAGTAGGTCCTTCACAGTGATTGTTGAATGCTTACTTATTGTCAGGATGTGATCCAAAAGGCAAATTGAGGAGAAGCTCCTAGAAAGCTCATTGAGGCACAGACCAAAAAAATCTCATTCGAAAATAGTCCCAGAACAGAGAGACTGCCTAGGTATGTGCTCCAGCATGACACTAATATATTCAATTTGTGCTAAATTAGAGAAAATTGTACACATTGTACAACTGTTATGCTGAAAGCAACACCTGCTTTTCTTGCTTTAATATGTTAATGAGTAAAAATAATCTGAGATGAAAAGCTCTTTAGGCAATGGGTAAAAATAATGTAATGTAATAAAGGCCTGTGAATAGAGCCACACAATAGAGAAAACTATTCAGAAATTAAGGAAATCTTAATCTCAAACAACTTTGAGCCCAGAGCAACCGTTTGGCTTTTATTCATTTAAAGGAAGTGGATGATGGGAGAGGGAGAAGAAGGGACTTCAAGTTATTACCTTTTACAATAGAACTGAGAATAATAGCAGACAATCCATTTATGACTTTAAAAAAAAAAGTTTCTTTTTCCTAGATTATATTTATATAGAACACAGCAGGCAAGCTACCAAGAGAAAATGAACAAGAGTTTTTTAGATGACTTATTTTTAAAATCACTTTATGTAAATAAAACTTATTTAGTAAGTATATATTGCCCTGAGGTTGTGCATACTGGAGTGAAAAAATACAGACTTTTTATAGTATGATTTTAGTCTTGAAAAGTCATATCCGCTCTTTAAGGCAGCAGGATAGTTATCTTCTGGCAGAGGGTCTGATTTATGGGATTTTTTTCTTATTGGAACACTAGAAATAAAGAACATGCATGTATGTGCATGTTTACATATTGCTGTTCAATTGCTTCTTCATGATCCCATTTGGGGTTTTCTGGGCAAAAATACTGAAATGGTTTGCTGTTTCCTTTTCTAGCTCACTTTCCAGATGAAGAAATTGAGACAGATAGGGTAAAGTGACCCAAGCAAGGTCACAAAGCTAGGTAGTGTCTGAGACTGGATTTTGAACTCGTTATGTTCTGAAGGTCCCGAACTCTTCTTAGTGAGTCACTTGGCTATTTATTATGATACTTCTATGTAGAGAAGATTGTGGCACAGTTGATACCAGGATTGATGACCTTGCTCTTCTCCATACACAATATCCCATCTCCCAGCCAAGCTTCTTCAGGTTGTCCCAAAAGGTGTGGCCAAGTCAGGATCACGCCCATCATTTCTACCAGATCTAAGCCCTGGCTTCCAGTAAGGCTCAGCTTGCCCATCACCTCCTTCATGGGACCTTCCTTGATCTTCCTTTCTTTATCCCAAGGTGTTAATGATCCTCCTCTCAGGAAATCACATTATGTTTCCTGAATAAATATTTCTTAAATAGAATGGAAATCAATACAATAGAAGTATTTCTATATATGTAGCAGCTTAGCTGCTCTCCTCCCATGTCACCCACATGGAATGACAATTCCTTTCGAGTCTGAATTGTTCCTATCTTTATATGTATGTGTTTGTGTGTTCTTAGTTTTTAGAATATTCTTTGTCCATATAGCATGTATTTCTTAAATGCTTAATGAGTGAATATCAGGAAGCCCTGAATTCAAATCCCATCCTCTGAAAGTTACCATGGGACTCTGGGTAGGTCACTCCTTGGAATGAATACACTAAGATTTTGAAGAGTTGAAAACCATATTGGTGGACATTGTTCCCATTTGGGAGACAGCTCATAATAATCTCTTTATATATGAAAGAGCCATAGAATCGGGTAAGATTCTGAGTTCTAGCCCTGCCTATGACGTATAAAAATGATGATGATGATGATAAACAACTATTGATATAGCTCTTTAAAACTAGCAAAGCACTTTATATATATTATTTAATTATCATAACAACTATCTAAAGAACATGCTGTTCTTATGTCCATTTTACCACGGAGGAAACTGAAGCTGAGAAAAATGAATTGCAGGGTCACATAGCTCTTAAATGACTGAAGCTAAACAAGGTCTTCATGACCCTGAGTCAACCACTCCACCCACTATAACACATAGCTGCTTAGCCTCCCAGCTGTGCGTCTCGAGGGTAGTTGCTCAACCTCTGTGTCCCTTAGACAACTCTTTAAGCTCTCTCTAAGTTTTAGCAGTTCTATAAATGCAAAAGGAATTTCTTCATCTGTGGATTCAAAGGTTCACACTCTCAGGTTCTTTTTCTTTCTACTGCATATGTGCTAGAACGTATCCTTTTAGTTTCAATCATTTATCTGAAACATAAAAGTATTAGTTATGTGTCAGTGAATACTATTATTCCGGAAAACTAGCACCATTAGAATAGCATAAATTTTGTTCTCCCACATTTTGCTGCTCATGCTAATTTCCCACTAAGTAATGGATGATGCTCAGATTGGGTCACCACAGAAACAGATCATTTAATACACTGAATGGTTCGTGCTTTTGTGAGTGGAATGGACAGGTTCTCCTCCCTGAACTTTACCCTTGTTTCTGGAGAGTGCCCAAAGCCCCAGGTGATAGCTCTCTCTCCATAGAAAGGACATGACATATAGCTATTGTTCATTCAAAGGATAAAAAAAAAGCCAAGATAAAAAGCCACATTTGAGACAGGTTCCATGCTACATTTGTATAGAAGGATCACATTTTCAAGTAAGTGATGAAAAATTGAAATACCGACAGATATAACTCACCTTTATGTAATTTAATATTGTTTTCCTGTGAAACTCCAAGAAGGAATTAGAATCCCATGTTAAAGAAGTAGAACCCCATCTCAAGCTAAATACCCTGACCACAGTCACATAGCTAGCGATCATCATATTCAGACCTGTTTTTCAGTTGCCTGATTCAGAGCTGATGTTCATTGCCTCAATATATAGGAGAAATATTGATGGTTTGTTGACCTCTGTTTCTTTATTACTAAAATAAGGATGACAATAACACCTCTTTCACAGATTTATTGTAAAGATCAACTGAAATAATGAAATGAATAAAATGAAAATGCATTTATTGAGCATTTTCTATATACAAAGTACTGACCCAAATGTTGAGGATACAAATAAAAAAGCAAGACATATTTTATCAATATGTATCCATATGAATATGTAATTATTATCACATTAATATATAATTATCATATTAATATGTAATAATTTATAATATAATATATAAATAATATATAGACAGTGCTTTGAAAACTTTAAATGTACCATATAAATGTTACTTATGTATTATTATAATTATTGCAGTTTTAGGGTTGATATAAAACAAATTAGGGTTGTGCCAACTCAATATATTAAAAGATCTACATGGTCACTATCTACACTTTCAAGCATAGTGGGGTTTTAATCAAAGGACGTGGGTATTCATCTGCTTACTGCCAAGCCACGAAACAAGAGACTTTCCCTTCTCCAGGTCTTGGTTTCTTTATCAAATTAAAGAAATGAGCTAAATGATTAGCAAGGTCCCTCCCAACTCTTAATCCATGCTCCTGATACTTTACAAAATTATACATAAAAAGGCATAGCCACATTTTCTATTCTACATCTTCCTGGACAGCAGAAATTTCAAAAAGTAAATAATGCATATTATCCCATAATGTTTATTAACATTAAATCAGGAAATGCTCAGCATCAATAATATATACTATCTGAAAACAAAAACATATGTTTTTAAAATAACGTAAAAATATGACTGAGAAGTTCATTTATGATCATTGGGAGCATCAATAACAGATTTAGTTTCTGGCTCTTCCCATATCTGACTTTTTCTCTTTCCACCAATTCATTTGTGTAATGTTATGTTCCATCCCCAGCCAATATAGTCCGTCCACAACAAAAAGATCCATGTTTTAAATCATCATATGGCTAATACCTTAGCAAGAACAGGGTTTACATGAGCACTTTCTTGATTATGTTTTGATAGATTTGATTGTTTAAAAGAAAGCATGGTTTCACTAATTCATGCCTCAGCTATTTTCATATCTAGAAGAAACAAAAATTGGCTAAATTCAAGACTAGATGTTCATGACAGCTTCACTTGATATAGGGGATTATATTTCTCCCTAGCAAGGACTGAAATTTACAGTCATAATCGATGTGTCATACCATTAGAATCATCTAAGAAGCAGGGAATAATTCTGGAGAAAGAAAACAAAGAAATCATTCTTCACAACTAGGTTTCTGTTTAATAGGGAATAAATTCTAAGGACGGGAGCTGGTAGAGCAGGTAAAAGGCTGAGAAAAGGGACAGCAAGGCAGAAAAGGTGAGGAATTAGTAAGGAAACTAGATTAATCATGCATTGATATTCCAGCTATAGAAAAAGGCACATTCTAATAGCTTAGCCTGGTACAAAAATGAAGGATTTGGATGGGTTTTGAGCAACTTGGATCTTCTTGGTACCCAAAAAAACAGAATGAATGGCTAGCCTTTATCCAAGCAAGTTCCCATATAAAGAAGCAATTAATCAGTCAAGTATGGTTACTAGGTAACTGTTGTGTGCCACACATTGTCCTAGGTACTGGACATACAAAGGTAAAATCATATATCCCCTGCAAGTCTATCTAATTGCTATGGTTCTGACAGACCTGTAAATAGAAATTGACATAGGGGACAAAAAATATTGAAAGGCTTCTTAAAACCAAAAGGGACAGGATACCAAGGGGCTATTGCTCCAATTTTAGTTTGGGGAGTGTGAAGAGAAAGCTCACTATTATTTTTGCTAACCAGGAACTAAATACAATTGTTTCTATTCAACTGAAGTGCTTTCAACACCCTTTAAATTTCAGTGCCCTTGGGCAAAGGAACATTACCCTGCCCTAGTTGTGTCTATGGATCATAGACCCCCAGGACTCATTATGTCAAGTTAGCCATCAAGAATCATTTGATTCCATAGGCTCATTTTAGTTCTTTGTGTCTTGTCTTTCTCATAACAGTTATTCTTCCTTAGTCTTCACAGTATCCTTAGATATTTCTCTATGTTCCAATAATGTGTGTCAATAATCCCTCCCTCCCTCTCTCTCTCTCTCTCTCTCTCTCTCTCTCTCTCTCTCTCTCTCTCTCTCTCTCTCTCTCTCTCTCTCTCTCTCTCTCTCTCTCTCTCTGTCTCTCTCTCTCTCTCTGTCTCTCTGTGTCTCTGTCTGTATCTGTCTCTCTGTCTCTGTCTCTCTCTCTCTCTCTCTCTCTCTCTCTCTCTCTCTCTCTCTCTCTCTGTCTCTCTAACACACACACACATACACACACATACACACACACATATACACACACATATGAAATCTCTTACTGTAAAAATTTTCCATGAATGACTGATACCACCTAATAAGAGGAAGAAGATTCCCTAGATATACCCCTCCCTTATCTCTCCAAGTCATACTTTCTCAGTTGTCTCTGAACTCTGCTTTTATTTACAGGACAATGGGCATTCAAAGTCAAATTAAAATAAATATGATTTTTAGGGACTATCCTTTAGGCATTGGGTGGATGTCTCCGATACTCGATTGACATGCATGTGGTATCAAGAGAATGACCAAAAGACTCCTAGCACAGGGGGTGAATCCCCCATGAAGAATTTACAACAAAATAAAAATCGTGCACCAAAATAAAAAATATCAAGTAGACTTGGGTGGCTTGTAATTCATACCCCTAGAGGGAATTTGCTAGATAATGTGAAATACAAGTAATTGCAAAAAGTTAAAAATTAGAGAAAGTCAATCAGTCAGTGTCCTTTGGTGGGCATCTGCCCAATAATGATTATTTTTAAATCTGAATATTAATTTTCCTTCTAACACAGAAAACATTTCCTTTCATTCTTTCAGTCATGTGCTTGTTATTTTCTCTGTGCCATTTGGTAAACTGGGTTGCTATTTTCTATTTTCCCAGAGGCTGGAAATTCAGCCTCTGGGCTCTTTCTTCCCACACTCTAAAAATTTGATCACTAGCTCATCAGGTCCTAGAAGATGAGACTGATGCTCACCTAACATATGGTACTTTAGTATCACTCCATGGGGGAAACCCTGAGCAGTGCATGTCCAGAGTAGTTTTCATTCAAACTAGGGTTTCCATGGCTACCAAGATCAGGTCCTAAGGTTATCATTCTTTCCATAACTGACTATTTTTCATATTCATTTTTCCTCAGATACCTTTGTCAATGAATGTGTCAACCTTTCTCGCATATGACCAGCCCACAATCAGTTACTGTGGGGTGCATCATGATCTCCTCTCCCATAAGCCCTTTGAAACGAACACACAGGAAGAAACGATGGAAACCCACCTAGAGACTGACCTGGATCTGAGCACAATCACCACAGCTGCCCGAATCAGTGAACATACTCAACAGCTGGCTTAATTAAACTCTTTGGGAGCAGAGGGACACCATCAAACTCTTATGTTACCGGAAGGACAGAAACAGAGGAAGATTTGGTTTTTCATTATGGATTCCAAAAACCCCTGTTCCAATAAGCAAAAGAGAAACTAAAAAATGAGAACTGAGAACAAGTCCCGAAATTGATAAGATGCGAATTGTTTCAAGTTGAGACTTTGTAATTAGCTAAGTTGTGCAGTATTTTTTTGACTTAAACAGTATGACCCTGGGGAAGACAAGAATCTTTTTTCAGAACTCATCCTACCTACCTGTTAAAAAAAGAAGAAAGAAAAAAGAAAAAAAACTGTACAGAGCTAATGTATTTTTCATATTGTAAAGTTTCAATTATTAAGAGCAATTGGTATGTACAGTACCATGATTTAATTACATTTTGCTTTACAAATTTCTGTTTCTAAAATTTTAAATTAACAATGAGTCTTTCCTGTGTTCTTCCGAGTTGCTCCATTTTGTAGGGACTGGTTTTGTTTCTGCTTTGGGTCCCAGAAAACGCGACTCTGGGAATCAGTGATGGGCAGATAGATCCTACATTATTTTTACCAAGTTTGCCGTGTAGAATGTTTTCTACTCGCTTCAGAAATAATACATTAATCAAAAGTGGGGAGGGAGTTTAATTGCTCAGATTTGTGAGAGGTTCTTCAGTGACAGAGACATTTTTTCCCCTTGCAAATGAAAATCAGAGGAGTGTTTTTTAAATGGTCTCAGACTTCCTGTTGCCTTGAATCACAACCTAGTTTCTAAGCAGCAAAATGTTAATGATAAAAAGGGATATTTTAACAACACATTTCTGAATGAATGACTCATTATTTTATTCTTTTGAGTAATAGAATATTGATGTTGAAGGGTCAGCAAAGGTATTGGCTGGGGATCAGCAGAGACAAAGGTCATAATTGGACCAATAAATACATGCACATGTTTTAAAACTGAAAACAAAAGGGAAATATTTGCTGATAGTATAATTGATTAAAATATATACTATGTCAAATGAGTTACTATAGAAAGTATTGTGCAAACTTTAAATCTAAGATATTATTTTATTTTATTGTCCTTTATGTCAATATTTGTTTTTTAGAAGATTTTGTTTTGTTTTGTTTTTTGGTTCCTTTTTTTGTCTGTTTTGTTTTGTTTTGTTTTTGCTTTTATTGTTGTTTTGTTTTGTTTTGGTTGTTGGAGGAGCTACAATTTCATCAGTTTTGGTAAAGCCCAATATGGAAACCCATCTACTCATGTAAATGAGCAACTCTTCTAAAACTCTGAGTTGCCTGGTCCCCAAGATAGAACAATGACAAAATTAATGTCTAAGGAAGGATTAGAAACCTGTTTTTCCTGCTTCTTTCTATCCCCTATTCCTGGCTACCTCTTCAAATGAGTTTTACCCTTTAAAAAAAAAAAAAGAGCAGATAACTAGTCATTGCAATGATTAGATTGCATTGGGGGAACCTTAGGAGAAAAACATTGATTTTTGTTTTTCCTTCCTTCCTTTCTTTTTTTTTCCTTCATTATTTCTTTCTTTCCTTTTTTCTTCTTCTCTTTTATTTTTTTTCCTTCCTTCCTTTAGTTCTTTCTCTCTTTTTCCTCTTTTTTTGGATGCAATAAAAGAAGTTGTGTTCTTTGTATAATTCTCTCCCAGGGAAGGATATCTGGCCATCCAATATTCATTTTAACATGAGTGTATAATGAGAAAATACTATTTAACTGAAATTTGAGTTTAACCATCCCTGCCATTTCCCAAACAATTTGAATTAATGTCTTTAGCAAGAGATCATGTCTAATTTATCTGCAAAAATAATTGAAAAAAAGTTTACCCACAACTGTTACAGAGAATGCAGAGTGGGTGTCCAATTGAGCTGGAAAGTTATATAGATCAGGTTGGGAAAAACTTGACTTTTAAGCATTGAAGGAATTGGGAACTCAGGACATCCAAACTGACTCATTTCTATTATTTGCTTCCCACAGGTTATTGCTTAATATTGGCATCTTAAAGACATATGATAGCAATTACAGTCCCCTCCATTTTTTGAATACCACAAGTTTCTATTAATTCTGCACTAGGAGGAAAAATTATTTTTAAGTAAGGTTATTTTATATTCATGAAATGGAAACTAAAAATAAGACAATTTAGCTGGGAGGAAAAACAATGGGAAACACTTAGTATATCTACAAATTAGGTGAGAACTACATCCAAAACTTTTTTTAAATTTCGTCTTCCTCCAAGTAGAAAATTACATATTCAAAAGAGTCATGTTTTCTGGTTGTTTATCACACCAGAGTTTCAGAATGACTTTAAGGAAAATGAACTAGAAAATTACAGGGCAAATGTTCGTAAAGACTACAGGCATTGCAGGCCTGAAAAATGAGGCAGGATATCGAACAAAGAGATGAAAATTCATGATTTCAAGGGGAAGAAAATGTCAATAGAATGCCTTGTATCATTTATTTAGCATCCCCAGTTTTCAAAACATATTTTACAAATTATTTGCTGAACATTTTTTTTTATTTGGCACTTTAGGGCTAAATTTTAATCTTCATATTTCCCTTCTCCCTTTTCTAATTTCTTTGATCCATGACTGGATTGTCCCCAAATTTTCTTCCTCTCCTGCTTGGGATCCTTATCATGCAAAGAGAACATGGAGAGAAGAGGCATGTGTTTTCCCATTAATAAAAGATTTTAAATAACTAAATTATTTAAAATAATTTAAATGAATTTTTTCAAATAAAGTAGAAATTTAGTCAGTTATGAGATATGTTTCTGAGCAAATCACCCTTTGGGATTTGACTCTAGAGGACAAAAATTAATGCACACAAATATGGAGCTTTTATACACTTGCTGAAAACTTTTATCATTTAAAAAAACCTATTTGGGGGAATTTTAAATCTTTAGAAGTATCACAAAACCTATCTCTGTCCTTCATTTTCCCAAACAACACTGTTTTTAAAGCTTTCAAAAATATTTCCATAAAAATATGGATTAACCTACATCCTTGGAACTATGACTCACATACTCTAGACTTCCAAGGTCCAGGTATTTTGGAAAGGAAACTATCTGATGATGGCATTCCTCAGAATTCAGAAAATTTCTCAAAATTCAAATTAACCTAATACGATTTTTTTTAAAGAAACTAATCATCAATTTGACAAGTTACTATGAAAATGGAAGAACTATCCAAGGATCACAAGTTTAAAGATAGGAAAAAAAAATCTTACAAATCATGTCATTTTTCAGATGAGGAAACTGAGGCCCCAAAGAAGTTATCCCTTAACCAAAATCACACAGAGGGGTAAATGGTGGAGACAGGATTTCAACAAGATCTCCTGACTCCAAAGATTATGCTCTTTCAACTTTACAATGAAACTGATAAAGGCAATATTAGTATGTGGCCATATACTTCCTGTTGGTCACACACCGATAGCTCAGATTTACATAGGGCATTAAGTTTTGTGAAGCACTTAACACCCATTATCTCATCTGATAATACTTAGACATTCTGACTCTGTCTTTCATGCACTAAGTATATCATGATGCCTTTAATACCATAATGATTGTAATAAGAAAAGTAACAACAACAAACAATAATTGCTAATATTTATATAGATCTTTAGGTTTTTCAAAGCACTTTCAAAAGTTGTCTCATAAACCTCACAACAGTCCTGTAATGCAGGTAGAGGTTATTATTATCCAATTTTACAGGTGAGGAAACAGACAGAGAGAGGTTAAGTGATTTCTCAGGATCACACAGCTTGTAAGTATCTGAGGAAGGATTCAAACTCAGGTAAGACTGTCTCCTAAGTCCATTGCTCTCTATGCAATGTATCATTTACTTACATGGAACCATACTTACTTGTAGTCCCCTTTAAGAATAAAAACTCCTAGCTACTTACCCTTAAGGAACATGAGTTTTGAAAGGAGTGACTCAGTCTTGGTTGTGTGGCCATTTCTCTGAATGGCAGGCTAAATGAGGAGAGAAGTTTGACAACTGGAATAGGGATCCCAAAAGTAAAATCTGACAATTGCTGTTTTAAATATAGCCTGACTCACTAAATTTGGAGATTATGTGGTATTCTTAACCAAATGCCACCATTCAGGATATTTCAAGGATGTATGTTTTGAGTGTAACAATTCTTTATACTTAGGAAGATTAATATCACACTCTTAATAAACGTTCTTATAGTTTTCTGTGCTTTAAAATAATCATCCTCTTGGTGACCATCCTTTGGATATTAAATCTTTCTGAATTTAACAATTACTACTGTTAGTAAGTTGCACTTGTATAGCATTTTGAGGTTTGAAAAACATCTTAAAATAGTATTTTATTTTATCCTTACAACAACCCTGGGAGCACTCCCTTGAACACTCCCATTTTACAGATGAAGACGCTAAAGCTAAAGCTTGGGAAGGATAAATGACTTGCCCAGTATCACCCAGCTAACACGATTTTAACTCAGGTGTTCCTGATTCCCAGATTGTACACTATTACCCTTCCCAGCTGCCCCTGCAATTAGACAGTTCTTTGTACAATATATACTCAAGTCTGTCATCAGAGCCACAGTCAAAGCTTATCTAGCAGTTTAGCTCCAGCCAGAGTTTGTATTCCATTGGCAGGATCCCCTGCATACCACAATGAGACACTGGAGAAAGATACCAGTAAGAGAAGCCAAAAGGGGGTAGCCAGCCACAAACAGAATACACCAGCTCATGTGCAGACAGGAGGAGCAGGTGTTCTGAAGTTACAGGCTTATGTAGGCCCCATGGTGCCCCTGGAAAATTAGGAACTCACAAGGAGAGAAGTTCTGGGCTTTCATGGATGGCTGTAAAGGGAATCATTACTATGTTAGATATGCAGACAGCTGGACTTCATAGGAAGGTCAGAATGAGCTGGGGAGCCATGTACCAGATAGCGGCATTACCGAGCAACCCACCATGATACAATTCTACTTGTCTCTAATTGGTATGACAGAAAATATCCTACAGCACTCTTCTTAAAATGCCATATAATGCTTTGTTTTGTTTCATTTAACAGAACAGGATAGATATCAAATTGGACATCAAAGTTCAAATTACACATCCCACAGTAAAGTTCAAAGTATCTTGTTAAAACCAGAATCAATGATCATTTCTGAGGATAGCCTGGGATATCCTAGAGTTATACCAATTTTGATTGAATCTCAGAAACACTGCTACATAAATGATATAGTATAGTCCTAGCCTTGATGTAGAGAAAGATTCAGCTTTGAATTCCATCTTGCAAATGGCAAGACTGTGGGCAGGCCATGTAATTCTCAGAGTCTCATGCAACTCTCTGTCACCAGCAGAGATATCTCACACAAACAGGATGTTGGATCTTTGATATAAAGTTGGTTGTAGACATAGAGGGTGTCACCAAAATCCTTTTTGAAACACTATGAAGCTTAAAAATATTTCCATTATGTTCTTCACTGCTAGGCTCAAAATATAATCTCATGGCATAAAAAAGGGGGTGGAATGGTCTCTCCACTATTCACAATGTAAAATGATACCATCTCACATAGATTTGAAATAACTCAAGAAATCAGAGGTGTTAAGATGTGCCTAAGTCAGAGAATTGTGTCAACATTCAAAAACAAAACTGCCTTTTTATATCTTTGAAATAAGGATTTGGCGATTGTCTAAGCAGAGAAGTATATAAAGAAAAGATTCAGCACATAAAAACACTACAAATGGTTAAAAGGGAGCGAATGAAGCAATCCATGTTTAGAAAGACTGGACCTAAGAAAAAATTAGATAGAATGAGAAAATGTTCGTCGAATTATATCCATTTTAACAGTTCTGAGCTGCTTCTCTTACTCCCCCTAACACTGGCCAGTTGGAACCTTTGAAGATAGTTGATGATAAATCCCATTGGGTTTCTAAGGACTAACACCTGTTGCCATTTCCTATGAGTGTCTCCATTTTTATGAATGAGCCAGTCAGAGTTAAACTAGCTTTTAAAAATAAGTATTTATTAAGATGGTGAGATACTAAAACTTTAAGAACAGTTGGTAAAAATATTGCCCATCTGGGAGCACATTCATCCATAAGTTCACAGAGTTCAGAAGGAGGTAAACTCATGTTTAGAAAGTTCATATAGCTCCAAATTATTGGAAGTCTTTCTCTCCTTCTGAAGTTTTTCTTGAGATATAGCTACCTACTGGGCTCCAAGAGCTTAGTCTTTTTAATTATATTACTTTCTGTCCCAAAGAAGCAATCCTCATTGAAAATAATTTTACCTGATGCATCTAATTTTTCTTCTCAACTCCCAGATTGATCCACTATTTGTCTCTCTGATAACAAGGTTGATGATGGAGAGGAGGAAGGAAGAAGTGAATGGAGAAGAGTGTTGGACTAATTCTCTCTGCCTCATTCTTGTACTGGTGCAAGAGGTCTGTCTCCCGAAGACTTATCACACTTTGACCACTTTATTGTTTGAATTCCTTCTCTGATGCCCATAGATCCATAGATGTTTCTAATTCTTTCAATCAATATACATATCCAATAGCTCAAAGGTAAAATTGAAGAGACCTTCTAGATAATTAGGAAAATAAAGGAGAAAGGACCTAACTATTGTGCTCAGGAATTTTCTGTCAAATATGATTTGAGTAGGGTTGACAAGCATGACATCCAAAAAGCTCAATCCAAGTATTTATTAAGCCTGGCACTGTCCTGGGTGCTAGAAATACAAAGAAAATAAAATGAAATAGTTCCTGTCTTCAAGGAACTTAAATTCTACAGGAATTATGCAAACTATAAAATCATTAGAGAAGAAGGCACACACAAAACTAATAAATTGATTTTACTTGATAAAAAAATATCCATGAAGTTTACAACCAAAATTAGGTTAATCTCACCTTCTCTTTGCATGCCTCAGGTAAAAATTCAGGGTCTCTACTTTTTACATCTGTTTAATCCTGGAAAAGAAATTGATGAATAACATTTTCCAAAGTTTCTTCCAGTTTAGCATTCTATGGTGAATTTAGTTTTCCATTGAGATCAACATCTTACAAACCAACAAGTTCAAGGTCACAACACAGCACAATTGTCTAATGGAGAGTTTCATTTCAAAATAAAATTATCTGATAGTTTAAAAATAGATCTAATTTGTATTTAATTTTCATGTTTAAAATAAGTCTGTTACTTTCAAAAAAAGGCAGATGATATTTCATTGTTTTATTGAGTACAAGGCATTTGCCTTGAAGACTGACCCTTGAAAAATATACTGGCTCAATAGGTCAGGATTCAGCAAGCTTTTATTTCTTCTCTATCCCACTGATGAGTAGGTGGACATAACTTTACATGAAAAAATGTGTTTATGAAAAACTATAGGCAAATAAAAGGTTTGCAAAGAAACAAAGGGCATTTGTCCTTTTTTAACTTTACCTAAGGGGAAAAAATCACTCCTCATCTTGTATCTTTCAAAAGTGTGTCTTTCCAGATACTGAGGTTTCATAAATTGGATAAGCAGATATAAGACAACACTGAAAAATCACTGAAAAATGTTACAGCATACTCTAACTTTGAATTGAAGGTCTGTCCTTTCACTATGCTGATAAAGGCCAGGGGTCAGTGCTTAGATTTTTGGATCCTGTGGTATATACATATACATACATATGTTTTATATATATATATATATAGATAGATATGTATGTATGTATATGTGTATATATGTATATGTATATATACATGTATAGATGTATATCTATACATGTATATATACATATATACATATATATACACACATATAATGTATATATATACATAAACACATATAATGTATACATACACACACACGCGTATATATATATATATATATATATATATATATATATATATATATATATATATATATATATATAAATATATATATATATATATTCCTTACTACAATCCTACTTACTACATCTTCTTACTTACAACAAACCTTCTACTACAACACTTCTAATATTCAATTTTTTCCCTAGAAAGTCATATTTGATTCACAAAAGCTTAGTGATCATGATACACTTTTCTTGAGTATTCAAATACTTCATAATCTACAAGCCAATTCTGAAAGTTATTCATAAATAAAATACACAGAACTAGGATAGGTAGAAAAATAACAATGTAAGTTCCCTGAAGGAAGGCAATAACCATTTTTGTTCTGTCTTTGAATCTCTAGCACCAAGCACAGAGGCTTGAGCACAGTACGAGGTTAATAAATGCTTGCTGAATTGAACTAAGAGGTATTGGTGATAGAGTGAATTGAGAACTACATCTGGTGTCAGGAAGACTAGGAGTTCATTTGTGCTTCAAATACTAATTAACTCCATTACCCCATGCACTTTAGTCCCTCTAGATCTCTTCTTCTTCATCTTTAAAATGAGGGACTTGGACCCAATGATCTCTAAGATCCCTTATAGCTACAGCTCTAAATCTAAAAACCATTGATCTCATGAATTATTGAAGTGTCATGGAAGAAAAATATTCCTGAATAATCAAGGACTGAAAGGCAGAACAAACCTAAAAGAGAAAATGGAAACCAATGCCTTCATTTTATAGAAGGAATTGGAGATTAGAAGGGATGTAGAATCAAGCTAATTTTATTTGTTGCTTTCAATAGCCTCCTCTAGCTAACCACTAGAAATGAGCTCTCTAGAGATATTAGCAAAAAATGAAACATCTCTGGTACACGAGAGGCACAAGAGTATACTTAAGTCAAAAACCAGATAATCAGAATTTGGATAATTGAGTTTTAGGGTGTTTTTTTTTGCTTATCATCTTTATATTGGTCTGAAATTTAGATACACAATTCTAGATATAATACACTCCTACCTCTTAATATTCCTCTTGATTTTATTCAGGATGTGGTCTCAGAGGCGAAGAATAGAGATTTGAAAGCCTTATATAAATCAAATATAGAATATTTCTGAGTCAATAAGCAAATATTTATGGAGCACTTATTATATACACTGTAGACAGTTTTGTAGCCACAAGAGTTACAGAGACAGAAAAGAAATTATCTCTGTTTTCAAAAAGCTTACATTCCATTGTGGTAAACAATACGTCTGTCTACAAGTAAACACAATGGACCTACAAATTTGTGAATGGAAAGAGTACTAACAGCTGGGTGTTTCAACAATGGTTCCATGTAGAAAATGGGTCTTGATCTGTAGCTTGAAAAAAATGAAATTCTAAGAGGTAAACATGGAAAAGGAATGTATTCTGCCACAAATTCCAATAAAAAGCAGGGAATCTAATTATGGAGTCACATGTGGGAAAGAACAAGAAGAAATGGCCTTTCAAATGAAAAGCCAAGGAAGACTGATAGAGATCATTCGGGACATTTGGGCCGATGACAAGATACTCTACTGTCTATCATTCTCTAGCCAATGGCTGTTACCACCTGTGTTTTCCTGTGCAAATAAGGCTGCTGTTCCCTGAATTCATCAGAGATTTCTTTTTTTTTTTCTAGTAGAAGGATGAACATCAAAAACCACAAAGGCTCTTGCCAATCTGTGTGTCTTTGGCTTTCCTCTTTTAATATAATTTGCCTTTCTGAAAAGGTTTCTTTCTTCACAATGGATCCATTTCCAAGACAACCAATCAATTTGCCCCAGGAATCAGTCATCTAGCTATGCATTTAGAACTTTACTAAAAAGTTCATTGGACTTTTCACAATTACCTAAGAGGTAAAATTAAGAAAGTGTCCTATTGTTAATAAAGAAAAAATGTAGTATGTCAATGACGTTCCTATTCCCCATTATAAAAATTCCAATATCACTCTATGTCTGAATATCTTACAGAATCATAGAAGACAGGAACTCTGAAAGGAGTTTAGAGAGCCTTTAAGTTCAACTCCCTCATTTCAAATAAGAAGAAACTGAGAATATGAGATATATTATTGGGAAATCATAGGAAAGTGACTTGCTCAAGGTCATGTAAACTGGAAGAGAAGAACTGAAATTCAAATCCACATTTTCTGACTCCATCATCAAAACCAATATTCTTTCCATTTTGCATAAACCTGAGTTGTATCCCCTGAGATTCTAAATAAGCAATGTTAAGTATTGTAATTCTAGGGACATTTGTCTATTTTTTTCCAAAATGTGTACATTTCTCATAGAAAAGTGTTGACCAAAAAACCCTTGAAAAACAAATGAAATATGCAGCCTAACAAGTGCCCATGATATATTCTCATTTCCAAGTCCATCAACAAATATTTACTAAGTAACCACTTGGTACCTGGTTCTGTGTTAAGCATCCCTATCCAATTATAGCTCAAGTGTGATTATTAGAGACATGATACTTCAGGGCAAATTGGTAAATCTTCTAAGAAGGATCTCATGAATGGGAAGGGAATGAATAAGGGCCACATACTATGATACGACATAGATGTCATGATCGTCGTGAGTGGAGAGTCGACAATGATAATTAGAAATTGATAACAAAAAAAGATGGCAGGTGGATAAGTGAAATTAAAACCAAAAGGACTGATAATCAATAAGGTAATCAAGTGCAAGGTGACAAGGAACAAATTCAACATTTTGTACATTATATACATTGTTCAAAGTGCAATTTATGACTGGCTGTCCCAGAATTAGCGTTCATAAAAATGATGTGATGTAAGATGGGCATACTGAATGCCAATGGTTTGAGAGTAAACTGACATTGATGGATGAATGTTTACTTAGCCATGATCAAACACACAAACATATACACAGAGGAAGAAGTAGCCCAGGAAGGTGTTCTTCTTTACAGAAGCACAATTCAATGGCACTAGTTTTCAGTTTTACTCAAGCAGAGAATGTAGGTCCTGATTTGAAATCATTGTTGGAGTTTTGTGACTATTCTGATGGTCTGAAATGATAAGGATATCCTCATGCATAAATAGTTTCTGCCGTAAATTCAACTAAAATCACATCTTCAACAAAGGTCAAACCTAAAAAGAAGGACTACATTTCACTATAAAAATCTCAAAAAAACACTGATTAGATGTTTCTCTTTGACAAGACCAAGCTAAGGTCATTATAGAGTTACGTGAATGCCCATCCCAATCTGGCTGTTGCCAGTTTCTACTACTATCACAGATGGTTGGAGAATATGGAGAATCCAGGCAAGAATACTTTTTAAGAAACTGTCAGGGATCTTGAAACCAGGAAAATGTTCTATATAATTAGTGGCTCTTTTACTGAAATCAGTAGCAGTGTCACAATGAGAAAAATCGGAGTTGGAATTCAAAATAGGGCTTAAGTATAGACAAGGAATGATCTCTGTCATGCTGAAATATGCATTCCCTGAATCTGATTAGAACTGGCACCTCACCTACCATCTGGGTGATGTTATCTGAAATACTTTGAATATTAATGATTGTGGGGGACAAGGATGCCCTTGGTGACTTGGCTTGAAGATAAAGAAAAGGACAATGAAGAAAATACCAGGCCTGTATCAAGAGGTAAGTGATGTCTGAGTGGGTGTTATTAGCTGGTTTGGTGCTAGTTTAATTATTTTAAGTTAATGGTATTTTATTTTTCAATTACATGTAAAGATGGTTTTCAACATTCAGTTTTGTAAGATTTTGAGTTTCATTTTTTCCTTCTTTTCTTCCCTCCTCCTTTTCCAAGAGAGTAAGCAATCTAATGTAGGTTATATAAACATACAATTGTTTGAAACACATTTCCATGTGAGTCATGTTATAAAAGAAGAATCAAAAAAAAAAAAAAAAAAAAGGAAAACCATGAGAAAGAGAGAAAAAGTAAGAAGAGTATCTGTTCATCCACATTTGATCTCCATACTTTTATCTCTGGATGCAGATGACATTTTTAAACCCAAATCTACTGAAACTGTTTTGGACCATTGCTGAGAAAAGCTAAGTGTTTCAGAGCTGAACATCACACAATAATTGCTATTTCTGTGTATAATGCTCTCTTGGTCCTGCTCACTTCACATAGCATCAGTTCATGTGAGTCTTTCCAAGCTTTTCTGAAATCAGTCTGCTTATCATTTCTTGTAGAGCAATCATATTCCATTACATTCAAATACCTAATTTATGCAGCCAGTCCCCAACTGATGGGCGGAATCGACTCAATTTCCAATTTCTTGCCACCACACTAAGAACTGCTACAAATGTTTTTGTATATGTGGGTCTTTTTCTCTCTTTTATGATCTCTTTGGGATACAAATCCAGTATCAGTAATGATAGGTCAAAGAATATACATAATTACATAGTCTTTTTGGGTCCTAATTGCTCTCCAGAATGTGATCAGCTCACATTTAGTGCTATTTTTCAACTCGGGTTGGGGTTAGGTTTAAGGAATCACAATTTTTTTCAGAACAAAAATGATACAAATGATAATGGGATTTAATTCAAAGAGAAAAAATACTTCCCTAGTTCAAAGTTCATAGGATCATCAATTTAGATCTAGAGGGAACGTTAAACTGTCATATTTAAGAGGCCCTTCATTTTATGGATGAGAAAACTGAGACAGGAACATATTATATGATTTGTCCAAGAATACTGTGGAAATATCTAAGGACTTCCTGACTGAAAGTCCAATACCAATTCACTAGGTTGCCATTACTTGTCTCTCTATTCAAAGTACCCATTACTCTATATTTTGTATCCAAAGAAATTTCATAGGTACCTACAGTCAAGGCACAATCACCTAATTATGAGATAGCTAGCATTTGCATAGTGTAAATAATACAAAACATTTAGGAATATGATCATGTTTGATCTTTATGATAACCTCAGGAGGTAGGTGTAATTATATCTATTTTATATTAGCTTATAAGCTCCTTGAGAACAGAAACTGTCTTTTTGCCTCTTTCTGTAACTCTAAAATTAAGCACGGTACCAGGCAAATTTTTGTTTCCCAGTGCGTCCAACTCTTCATGAGTTTTGGTGTTTTCTCGACAAAGATGCTAGAGAGATTTATTATTTGCTACTCCAGTTCATTCTACATATGAGGAAACTGAGGCAAACAGACTTAAGTGATTTGCCCAGGGTCACATAGCCATTTAAGTGAATGTGGAAAATTTTGAACTTAGGAAAATGAGTCTTCCTGACTCCAGATCCAGTGTTTTATCCATTGTACCACCAAGCTGTTTCTGGCACACAATAGACAATAAATATTTATTATTACCATTGTTATTTTATAGATGAGGAAACTGAGGCTGGTTGAGTTTAAATGACTTTCCCATGGTCCCAAAGTGAAATAATTGTCTCAAAATGGATTTGAACTAAGTTCCTAATGACTTCAAAGCCATCACTCTTGCCATCGTAGCACCTCACTACTTAGAAACCAATTTTCTTCAAGTCACAGGCTCACAGACTCTCAGAGATAGAAGGAATCTATTTCAACATCTAACTTTACTACATTCTTTTTTGCAGAATTCTCCCACTCATTCAGTCTTTTCTCCTGACATCAAGTTAAACTCTGTCTTTGCGTGATTTCTGCCTCCTGCCCCTAGTTCCTTACTTCAACTCTAAGCAGAGGACTCAATTCCCTCTTCTACATTACAGAGTCACCTTCTTCCCATTTCTGGACAATCTGTCTCTGTGACCTTTAAAAAGGAATTTTCTTATTTACTACCTCATTGATTTCCACAAGATCCCTTTGGTTATTCCCATTTCACAGATGGACAAATTGAAGAACAACAATGAGGTAACTTGTTAAAAATTGCTTCCCTAGTCAATGGCAATCATAGGACCAAGCATCCCAATTTCCAGTAATATCTTTACTAAAATAATATATTATATGTACATATTATGAGAATAATATCAACCTAGAAAGAACAGTCTCTATCTTAAGGATACAGACATTTATACATTTTTATTTTTTAAAAAATAAAACACATGAAGGTAAATTCGTAGGTCTTTTTTTAAAATAGGAAGATTACTTTTTCCCATAAGACTCTGATTGCTTCTGCATTCTGCCTTTCTCTGTACTTATATACAGTACTTAGTTTCTACAATACTAATTTGCACTTATTTGCATTTTGATTTGTAAGCTTTCTGATTTTTCCCTCTCATGTACATGAGGTGAGTTCACCAAGGTTCTATCAGGGAACTGCACCTTTCTGCAGGCTCTAACAACCTGGAAAGGTTTCAAGAATATTCCAGTGGCTTTTTATGCACAATTGTATTTCATTATATGCTTCTACCATAATATGTTTAATTATTCAACAATAGACGGGCACTCCTTTTGTTTCTTAGTGACGGATGGTTTACAATTCAAGAACCAACATAGATCAGTTTAGAGTTCCCTCATTTGGCCACAAAGTGATGGATTTTTTAGCCACAGTAACTCAGGAAGACTAGTTACTAAGTCATAGACTCTGTTCCATCTCTCAGGTTAGATAAGATGCTCACATAAGACATTTGAAATAGTGAAGTTAGTTGGCTATATCCAAAATTAGAATATAAACCTTGCACAGAGACTCAGCTAGCATCTCCTATTTCCTCCAGACCTTTCTATATTATCTGGTATATCGTTCATTCTGCTCTTAATAAGTCTGATAATGATCCCAGAAACAGACTAAGGACCACCCCAACAACCATTCATTTCAGTCTATCCCATCCCATCCTAAAACAATTTTATTCCAATGACATTCAGATTCTCCAAGATGTCAGTCCCATGAAGTAACGGGTTAACATTGCTTTAGAATTCTAGGAGTCTGTTATTTTCTACAATTCCTTCTGTGTTTCTTTCCTTTTACAATAGTTACAAGTCCTTTGTCAAGAGACTTGCTCCAGATAGGATCCTAGAAACATGATGGGGGAAAAATTGGAAAGAGAAAGCATCCAATTTTGAGCTTCAGTGATAAGCACAGATGGATATTTACATTTCTACAAAATGTGTTTAATGGAATTTCTGAGTCCTTTTATTCTGGATTCAATCCATGACTGTCTCAAAAAGGTCCACAATGCTGTTTTGTCCTCCAGGGAGTATGGACAGAGGTGGAAAGGGAGAGTTTCCTACTGGAATTTAAATTATCCCAGCTTACAATTTAAGACAGAAGAATGACAGGAAAGTAAATGAGGATTGGGTACAATGAGTTTTTGAGATATTCCAGAATACTGGAATCAAAAAAGCCCCTTAAAGGCCATCTTAGCCCAATTCCTAGGTGTCTGAGAATGCCCTCCACTATGTGACCAACAAGTAAGCATTTGACTTTCACTTTCAAGACAAGATAGAGAATATTCTAACCATTTTTGATCCTTACTATTTGTGTGACAAGGCAAATTATATTTGATCTCCCTGGGCATTATACAAAGAGAAATGGTTCAACTGCAAGACTGTTCTTTCAGTTCTTCATTTATGGAACTTACGTCCTCTTCAGGAGTCCTCTTGGATGACTTAAAACAAACCTAAGTAACTGTTTCTTTGTTTTCCCAGTGCCCAGCAAGTGTCTGACATACAGCAGGTACTTAATAAAATTCCGATCGATTGATTGAAACATCTACCTTCTACATGCTGCTCTTGGATCTGGGGTCGCATAAAATAAATCTAATTCTTTTTCAATTGCCAGCCCTTAAAAAACTTGAAAACAGGCTCTCTCCCAAGACCCTGCAAATCTATTTTCCTAGTGCCTAAAAGAGGGTTTGGTACTTAGTACTTAAAAATATTTAAAATACTTAAAATAGGTAAGTACTTAAAAACATTAGATTGATAAACATTTCCAATTTTTTCAAAAATCATCATGGGAAGAGAAAGTTGCAGATTGCAAAATTGTGAACTCTGGAGATGCCAGCTACTTCAATTCATAATTCACCCAGAATCCTCTTAGTGACAAAACTTCTTACTGGTCATTCAGCCCTTTTCCAAAGAAGTGCACTTCAGTGCCATTCATGAGAGCTTATTACATACCTCTGTCTTTAGTGTTTAATATTTGTGTTGGAAAGTAGGTAAACCTTCCCTGACCTCAATTTCTTCATCTATAAATTGGATTATATGGACTCCAAAATCCCTTTTAGCTCTTTCTAGATCTACGGCTGTCGGTTAGACTCAGTGTCATTCAAAAAGGGAAAGAGAGAAAAATCATTTATTAGGTACCTTCTAGGCACTATGCTAAATGCTTTTCATATATTATCTACTAGGGGAAGGGAGAAAAAAGCATCCTCTAAGGAAATTTGGCTAGTCACACCTGGTGAGAATATCAGAATATCTGTTTTGAAAAATGTTTTCCTTTCCAGATCTATTTTTCATATTCATAAGTGCCATTATATAAAAGAAACTTATACTGCCTTCCAAGGGGCCTACCTGTCTGATCAGTGCATAAGATTCTTGCTCCTTATTTTGTCTTAAAGGATGCTTACATTCATTCATTCAAGTCAAAATAGTGTTACTGTTTTCAGTAACTAGGTCAAGGCTTGGGTTCTCTGTCTGTGTAATTAGAGAAGCTGATTAATTTTAATTATAACTTTTCTGAACTTATCCACATTTACACCCATTGAGTTTGTCCTGAATAACGTTATTTTAATGAATGCCAAAGGAATTGGTTTCCACCAGAATGCCAATGCGGATTACGAATGATGAGTGCAATCATGAAAGTCCCAGATGACAAGGAATTTATATTGTCATTCATCAACTTAAGTTTTGCCATAAATAAATTACTTTTAAACTGTCTCTTTCAATCGTTAGCTACATCGTAGCACCTGCTGTGGGGGGCAAATGAGCCTGCAACTGAAGATTCATTATACCACAACCAGTCCTATTATATTAAACACCTAATACATCCTTAATGACTGGTACTTCCAGTGTCATCCTTGAAGTATTACATATGTAAGGACAATAATTTATTAGCAGGAATAAATTAATGGTAAGTGACGACTGCCTGTGGATTTCTGAAGTTTTATATAACAGCTCTTGTAAATGGCAGCAAATTCCATCAGGAGGCAGTGGGATTCATTGCTAGGTTCTTTTTTCACCCGGGATCCTAGTTGGACAAACGTTAGTGGTCATCTTGCCCAATCCATATCTGGCAAAGTATCTTTTCTAAGACCTGTTCAACACTTAAACATTATCTTTGGATAAGAAACCTCCAATGGGGAGAGAACCACTACTTGCTAAGGCAATCCTTCCCATTATTGAAAAACTATAATAATAGTGATGTTTTAAGGATTTTTCTTCATATTGAGCCTAAATGTGCCTCTCTACAATCTACATTCCAGAAACTCATCTGTTCTTGAAGACTTGAGCTCAAAAGAATGGAGAAGTAGGCAGGATGGAGACCTGGGAGTGGAGGGAAGGGAGAAGGGAGCCTGCCAGTAGAGTTCCAAGAAAAGAAGATTATATTCTGTACCCTCCACACCTGAAATCTTCTCATACCTTAGAAAGGGTAAAGGGGAAATTTAATCTAATTAAATTTATATCACCATTTAGTGATGGTAGTTTTTATTTTATAAAGGTTTTTTTTAAGTTTGCAAAGTAGTTTACATGCACTCTCATTTGATAAAACAACCAGACAAGATGGGTGCAATTATGATGTCTATTATGATGAAGATGATTATTCCAACTTTGCAGAAAAGGAAAGTGAAATTGAGAGAGTTTTAGTGGCTTACTCAAATTCACAAAATTAGTAAATATCTGAGAGGATTAGAACTCAGATCTATCTGCTGAATCATCTAGCAAGCTAGCTTTAATCACTTGCTATAGTCAAGGTGATTAGGTCAAGGTGTCCAAGAGAAGGCTTAACTATGTAGCAACAGATTTTAATCTTTATACTTTAGGTCTCTAATAGGTATGCTGATCAATCATTTTGTAGTCATGGCCAATTCTCTGTGGTTCAATTTGGGGTTTTCTTGGCAAAGATAGTGATGTGGTTTATCATTTCCTCCTTCAACTTATTTTGCAAAAGAAGAAACTGAGAGAAGCACGGTTATACAGCTAGTAAATGTTTGAAACTGGATTTGAATTTAGGAAGATGGATCTTCCTGATTCCCAACCTAATGCTCTATCCATTGTGTCAGCTAGCTGCCCCTAAAATAAATAATAAACTAGTAAAAAAAAAAATATATATATATATATACATATATATGTACATATATATGTATATGTATATGTACATATATATTTGTACATATATTGTGTGATTAGGCAAGTTATATTTGATCTCCCTGGGCATTATACAAAGAGAAATGGTTAAACTGCAAAACTGAACTTCTTTCAGTTCTTCAATTATGGAACTTACATCCTCTTCAGGAGTCCTCTTGGATGACTTAAAACAAACCTAAGTAACTGTTTCTTTGTTTTGCCAGTGCCTAACACAGTGTCTGAGTGTCTGACATACAGCAGGTACTTAATAAAATTCTGATATATATATATATATATATATATATATATATATATATATATATATATATGTAAATCTAATAGGCACAAAGCCAAGCTAATATGAAAGTGGGTTTAATATTCCCAAATCATCAGAAAGCTATAATATTATTTAATACTCCTATTCTCATCTCCTTGGAAGAGAATTGGGTGGTTTTTCTAGATTACAATTTCGTATATAAAGTGGAAGAAGAGGGAGAGGAGGATAAGGAAGAGGTGAAGGAGGATATCAGCAATATGTTATTATTATACATTATTTTAAGGCCTTCAGAGCATTTTATACATGCCATCTCATTTGATTTTCACAATGATCCTATAAGGTGGGTGCTATTTTCAATACCATTTTATAAATGAAGAAACAGACAGATAGAAGTGAAATTACTTGATCAGGATCATCCAATCTCTGGGAAGTACCAGCAGCAGAGTTTATACTCACTTCTTCCTTACTCCAGTTCCAATACTCTATCTATTGGGTCACCTAGAAGCCTCTGTATTTAATCATGACACAAAATTAATATGCCAGTCATTGACCCTTAAAGACTCCATATTAGGCCATACTGTTTGGTACCCATGGGCAATTCAATCAATTCTCATAATTTTTTTATGCTGACATTGAATAAAAGTCACTATCTTGCACGCTATGATCTCTTTGTCTTTGCTAGGAGACAAATCCTGCCTCAGAGGAGTATTGTATAATGAAATACTTAAGATTACACATTGTTCTGCATTTCACAGAGGCCAAAGACAGTGGCTGTTTAAAACAGCCATATTGCAAAGAATAATGTATATAATCATAGGTAGAAAGACAATCTCCATCCTTATGGTTTATTGACTAAAATCAGAGTGCCGAGTCAAAAAGAAAATACAGAGAAAAACATTAACAAAACTTGGAAATACCATTAGGCTAAAATTCAAATCATAGAAAGTAAGAATTTTAAAATTGTATTTATCCTCAGTCATTATTGTTGTACACTGGAAAGGATAATGACTTTAAAAACTAATGATCTAGGTTCAAATCCTTGTAATGACTACCTATGTGGCTATAAACAAATTATTTCACCTCTGTGAACTTTTTCCTCATCTATAAAATGGAAAGCTGAATTAAATGGCCTCCCAGTTCCCTTTCAATCCTTACTTGTCAATCCTCTGATTCACCATGGGCCAGGTAGATAACACTGGCAAGGAAATGGACACTGGGTTCCAATGGCCAATCCCTTTCACAATGACCTGTCTTGTCCCATCAGTCTCTGAAAAAGCTACTGACACAACCTCAGCCTTATCAAGAAGTCCAGTGGAAGGAATGACTGAAGAGAAATAAATAATTTGGGGCTATTCACCTGGCACCTGCTTCTGTCGCCCAAGTTCCACTGAGTGGCTTTTAGGGAAAGTTTGTGATTTCTAGCCTGAGGGCGACTGCCTCTTCCTAGAGCAATAAACCTCTCAGTTAGAAATGAGATAACCAGTTAGTAATGAATTATATGCTAGGCACCCAGCATAGGGTATTTCCATCATTTCAGTATTTTTATACCAAAAAAATGTCAGAAATGAGGCATGAAAAGTCATTAAGTGAATCATTCACACATTGAATAGATGCTGTTGTCAGCTTGTTCTTTCAATAGAAGTAATGAACAACTGACTTATTTATAACTGGTAATTATGGTAATATACCTTCACACCCCCCCTTTCTGGCATTACATTCCAGATATTTTATAACTGCTTCCCTTTATTCAAATTGACCTAGAATTTCCAACATCTCCCCACATCTCTTCTTCTTTCTCTAGCTTGGCTTATTTATTCTTCCCAACCCCTGACTCCAGTGTTCATTTTAATTTGGGATGGAGTTGGAACTTTATGAGAAACCATATAGTATACTGGTATTTTGTCTTCTAATGCAAATAATCTGTCTCCTCTTTTTGATAACGCACACACCTATGAACTCCCATCAGTTACAGCAATGATGTGGGTGGGAAAGGTCTAGATGGTAAAGGATTGATTATTCCAGCAAAGAACATTCCAGCCTAATATGATATCAGTTCCTCCTTTCCTTCCTCCTTTCCTTTCTTCTTCCCTCTCTTTATCTCTTCCTTCTTTTCTTCCGTAGTTTTCATTCAAAGCTGAGATTCAAACCAAAGTCCTACAATTCTCTACCCACTAGTGTGTCTACTTTACACCACTTGTTTTCCCATTTTAAACTCCATTTTAATTTTGATAAGTATGAGATTTCAAAAGAAATCTTCTCAAGTCATTTTTTCTTCTTTCATATGAAGTTTCTACATGTACATATTCTCATTACTTAAACTCCACATTTAAAAAAGAAAACTAGCCTGGAAACTGAAATGGAGGCCTTATAAATGTATTTATTATAATAGGGAAATTATGTAATAACTGCTCTATTATTTGAACATTACTTATATGTGTGTGCAAATATAATGCATATATATACATTTCTCTATATATGTATACTTATATATGTGTGTGCATGCATATATGTATATATATGTATATCTATATATGTATGTATATATGCATATATATGCATCCATATTTATGTAGACATATATGTATTTATACAAATATATGTATATTATATATTATATAAATGTGCATATTTATATATGTGTGCATATATACACACATATATATATAGCCAAAAAGGCTATATATGAATAGATAATTTCATTATTTTGAATAAAATATAATTATGTTTTGCCTTGAGTTTTTTCCCTTTAAGTTTTATTAGCTAATTTTCATTAATAAAAACCAAGTGAGCCATAGCATATAGCTGGTAAATAAGATAAATATAGCAATCTCAGTTACATTTTGTCCTTGCATCAACCCTGATTGGCAGTGTGCTGGAGTGGGAATGAAGTCAATCAATCCATCAATCCACAAGGCTAAGTTAAGCACCAATAATAGGCCAGGCACTTAGGGTGGAAATACAGATAGGAAACAATCTACTCCCAAGGGCTTATATTCGAATGGGAGATAACAAATGCACATAGAAGTGAATACAACCTAAATACAATATTGTGGGGTTGCTTTGGGGAATGCAAGAAGAACTCTCCTCAAGTTCAGTTTGGGACACACTCTGTCTATTCCTTGGCAAAGGATTCAGCCTTTTCTTAAACATGAACAACTTTTTGAGACTATAAACAGGTGGCCTATCTCTACCAATAAGAACAGGGCCATTCCCAGCACTAAAAAAATGAAAATGTACAGAATGACATTTGTGATTTTTTTTTTATTCTCCAAAGACATTTCTTGATGCTTTAAATAATACTTATTGAACTGATCGACTACCCCATTGATTATCTTTGATTAGTTACCTTTGTAAAATCTAAATCAGATTAGCTGTAAAATCAAATATTAGAAGGCCCACCTTTAAATACATCTGGAATGATGTATCCCTCCTTACTAAGGTGCATAATCAGTCTGAGTAGGAGTCACATTATAACATGCTATATAACTTCTCATGGTTCAACTGAAATCATATTCTTCTATTTGTAATGGGAAAACCGGAGAAATGATTTGATATCGTTAAACTGAGGCCATCTGCTGTTCTAGAAAAGAAGGTTGAATTTGGCATTCAAGAATAAGGGCTCAAATCATAACCTACGTCACTTTGGCTGTCATTTCTCCCTTCAGGGTCTCACTTTCCTTATATGTAAAATAAAGTTATTAGATAAGGTATTCCAGAAGATGCCTCCCAATTCTAAATCTATGATATTTATTTCTGCTCCACCAGTTTCATGCTAATGAAATAAGAAATACTTATCAACAGACACCTCAAAGTGAACTCCCATATTTAACTTTTGGGTCAATTTTGAAAATCATAAGGAACTTTAGTCTTGGGTCATAAAAATTCCATCTAAAGGCAAAATAAAATTACATTATATTCATAATAATGAAAGAGTCCATTCATTCATATGTAGCTTCTCTAGGAGTATTTATACTGTTTGAACTTAAGCCACTGACAGATTTATGAACCATACAACAGAGACAGATTTAAAATATAAAAATGCCCAATTGGTATGCAAATCCACAGTCGTTGGTTGAGAGTCCTGGTGCCCCATTACTCCTAGAGGACAGCAAGAAGGAAATGATGAATGCTCTTGGAAATTTAGAGTGGATTAAAAGTGAGAACAGCAAAGTGAGGGCTATTTACATTAAAAACTTGAATTCCAGATCCAATTAGCATTGGGGTTTCTTGGTAGATTAAAGAAATGGTAAAACACATGGATTATGCACTAAGTAAATTTATATACTGCTTAAATAACCTAATATTTCATATGAATATGAAAACCCTGGGCTCATATTTCACTTCTAAATTGCACTGTGGCATGGTTTAAAATTACATTTCAGTACTAGGGCAAAGCAAGTCTGAGGTCTAGAAATAACTTCCTTGGGATGGATACACTTGGATAAAATAGTGATGTCTTATGAACAAATACAGTAAAGTCAAGTGGTATAGTCACTCCTGGGGACTGGAAGGAGGTGGAAAGAGAGAAAGAATTCCCAAACAGCATTTGAACAAAAAAATTTTTTTTTCATCTCCATCACCCTACTCAGCTTTGTTTTAGACCAATGTGTACAATGCACTGCTTTGGGCAAATTCACTGGAAATCATTACTTAACTCAAACATTCTAAAAGTCTTGATTGGTGTAGACCCAGCAAGAGATTCTTGCTGAGATGTCACAATTTAGTTTAATTAACTTCTAGGTCATATCTGATTCTAGAGGATTCCCTTCCCTAGAAGATGGTTCTTGTTTGTTTTGAGGCAATTGGGGTTAAGTGACTTGGCCAGGGTCACACAGATAATAAGTGTTGTGTGTCTGAAGCCAGATTTGAACTCAGGTTCTCCTGATTTCAGGATCGGTACTCTATCTCCTGCATCATCTAATTGCCCCAAAATATTTCTAAGGACAGAAACAACATTGAGATTTGAACCCTGGTATTTTAAGAGAGACAGCATGTTAAAGGAGAAAGACGGGGAGACACAAAGATAAAGAGAGAGAAAGAATGAAGGGGGAAGAGAGACACATAGAGAGAGAGAGAGACAGAGACAGAGACAGAGAGAGACAGAGACAGAGACAGAGACAGAGACAGAGACAGAGACAGAGAGAGAGAGAGAGAGAGAGAGAGAGAGAGAGAGAGAGAGAGAGAGAGAGAGAGAGAGAGAGAGAGAGAGAGAGGAATAGAGAAAGAGAGAGGGAGAAAGAGAAAGAGAGAGGGAGAAAGAGAAAGAGAGAGGGAGGAAAGGGAGGAAATGCATTAGTCTTGATATCAGGGACACCTGGATTCAAAGCATGCTCATTATATTCTATACTGTATGACTAAGTGAGTTAACCTCACAGTGTCCCAGAAAACTTTTGCAGATTACAAATTCTAAGTCTAACATAGGAGTTTCCACACTAGAAGTTCCCCATGAGATGGATTTCCAAGTCTATATCAAAATAAAGTTCAGTCTAATAATTCTAAGAGCCAAAAAGGCCTTCAGCTAGAAATGGGCCATTATTAGATCAGAGTTTATGGTTATGTTGTCTAAAGGTAAAACTTAAATCCTGCCAAATATAGATTATATCCCTGCAACAATACTTAGGTAGCCTTCAGGGATGAGTCCATCCAAGTGATTTGGCCAAATAATAACTACATCAAGCCCAGATTATCCCAAAGTGATCACAATGAATTTAGAGGAAAGTTGAAATAAACTCAGAATCACAAAATTGCAAATTGTGAGAGTTGAGACTTCAGCTGCCATTGAATACAAACTATATCCAGAAGAAATTCCCCATATTTAACAGCTGGTCATTCAAGCTCTGCTTGGATCTACTCCATGAAGGAGGAGTCCAGCACCCCTCCAGATAGTCATTCCATTTTGGGACAGCTCTAATTTAAGGAAAATTTTACATTATATCAAGCCTCATCATATCTTCTGCCCATTGCTCCTTGTTGCCATCTGGAGTAAACAGCAAAGGTCTAAACTCTTACCCCCTTACATATGAGAGGCTTTCAAGGGTTTGAAGATGTCTTTCTATGATGTATGTCCCTTCTCAAGGCAACACATATCCAATTCCTTTAATCAATCCTTCTATAGCATGGTCTCTCCCTTGACTGCAGTTTATGCATACATAAAATGGGGCAGGGAAAGGGAGAGATGAAGCATGGACCATATTCTCCTGATCTCTTCATCTCTAAATCTATAACCATATAGATCAGGGAGAGAAGAAACAGAGAAGAAAAGGGAATAAAACCTGAGTAAGTATTTACATCCAAGGGACAGATTCAGACTTGTAAGTCACAATCATTCTTGTTTCAATCAGCTGTTGTTGCTGGGGTTTTTCCTAGGAACAATTATATCTGATAATATTGGGCCTTTATTAAATTCCAAATGAATATCTCTAGAGGAGTTGTTTTTTGTTTTTATGTTTTGTTGTGCTTTTCTGTCTTTGTCTTGACATTGTAGTCTGACTCATCTGTACCACTAATTTTATCCATTTAATTAACAGGGTGGTGTTGGGATAGAGTAAACTATCATGAGATTAGAAATTAGGCAACCAAGTTCTAGTTCCAGTTTTATCAACAAATAGACATGATTCGGGGTAACTCAATGTTCCATGTTAAAGATTTTATACTGCTCTATCTCTTACTTTTCCCATCTACAAAGTATCAAAGTCAATCTGGGCAATCTTTAAGATTTCTTCCTATTCCTAAATTTTGTGATATGAGAGATTAATGAAGAGCAGCAGTCAGAGGACCTGAATTCAAATCCCACTTCTACCATTTAGCAGCTGGATGAGCATGGATGAATTTGGATAAGTCTCCTCTCTTTTTGAGCCTCAGAATTCTCCCCTCTAAAATAAAGGGATAGAACTACACACCCCATAATGCTTTTTCCAGTTCTGAATCAATAATCACATACTCTTTTTCTGGGTGTTTCATCATAGTTTCACTAATTTTTTCCCTCTTTCTCCCTTGCCCCTGTGTGATGCAGAATAATGAACCAACTCTTCCTGAGCAAGGGGGCAGCTTTCTAAGCAAAGCCCTAGAGTTGCAATAACTTTCTTTCTTGTCCTGTTGTAATGATTTACTAAACATCTTAAATTATATTATTTGACTATGCGCCAGTGTGAGCAATGGATGAGCATTTTTGGTTTCCACAATTATGAAATCAAATTGGAGACAATTGAACAAAACTTAAATTGGAAAACTGAAACTCCCAAGTCCATTAAGAATGATCAAGACCAGAGATTATCTTCTCCCAAAATAATATAAGCTCCTTGGGGACAGGGAGTGACTTTTGCAATGGACTGATGACCAGATATTTGAAAAGAATCTTTTGTTCTTTTTCCCTTAGAACTTGGTTAGATTTCCCCCTTCTAGGAAGTCAGCTCCTTTTGGGGCAGGGCCTGGCTATGTAATGAAGGATAGAGATTCACTTCATGGAACTACTATAACATCCAATTAATGGAGAATCAGGGAGGGAATTGTGCTTCAAGATAGGAAATAAAATGCAGTCTTTAGAGTTTCTAAGGTATGTCTACTCATCTAGGCACCCATTCTTGTAAGAATATTAAATAAATCTTTCCCGCATTCATCAATGAGTCAGTGGAGTTCTTGGTAAGATTTTTTTTTTCTTACAGCCAGTATAAAATGTTTTTCCCCAAAGCAGATGAATCACGGACCTGAAAGATTTACTGTCTCTTCTGCAATGTTTCCGACATTCCCAAGAAGGAACTTACAATAAAAAGTATGGTCTGGATCATTCAGTTTGATGGTAGCCTTCCAAGGCTTTTGGAATACCCTTCATCTTTTTGGATTAAATCAGGTAAAGGCCTAAAGTGATTGTCCCAAAATCAACAGATGCTAAGAAACATCTAATTATGACTCAACTCAGTCTAATTAAGCACTTTTTTGGTCCTAGGATCTGGTAAGACAAAGACAAAATCATTATTTTGTGATCCTTGGTCTTGAGGAATTCTTAGCCAGAGATAGGGTTATAAGAGGTGTTGAAAAGCCATCCAAATCCCTACCTAGCAAACCTTTTTCATGAACTTGCTTTGTTTAAGGATGGAGAATCTCTCACTCATCCCCTCATCAAGATGCTAGACTCAAAGTCAATCAGACTAAAGTATGAATCCCATCTCTGATACTCAACAGTGGGCCGCAGACAAATTACGTAGCCTCTCTAAACTTCAGTTTCTCCCTCTATAAAATGAGTAGATTGGACTAACTAGCCTCTGAGGAACCTTTCACTTCTAAATCTAAAGGATGGAATGGGGAGGTGGCGAGAAAGCAATAAAGGTTGATAAAGTGCTTACTGCTATGTGCCAGGAATGGTACTTTCTAAATATCACCTCATTGGATTCTCATAACAACTCTGGGAGATACGTGCAGTTAATAGCCCCACTATAGAGCAAAGGAAACTGAGGTTAAGTGACTTGCTGAGAGTTCCCAGTTTATGAGTATCTGATGTCAGACTTTAACTCAAACCCAGTGCTCTATCCATTGTGCCACCTCACCTAGCTGGTTCCATGATGTGGATTCTTCTCACAAAGTCGTTAACAGCTTCCTGACTGGTCTTCTTTACTCTTGTGTCTTACCTCAGTTTCCTGATTTCTTGTTTATTCTTGACTCTTATCTCCATGCCAATCTATACATAGCTACTAAAACACAGGTCTGACTCTATTTAATAAATTTCAGTGTCTCATTATTACTTATAGTATTAAATAAAAATGTAGCATAAAAATATAGAATCATTTTTTTTAAAATGTAAAAAAAACAAAGGGCCTTGCAAAACTTTTTATTACCTACATTTTTCTTTTCTTTTCTTTCCTTTTTTTTTTTTTTTTTTTTTTTTTTTTGCTGAGGCAATTAGGGTTAAATGACTTGCCAGGGAAATGGGAGGTATTAGGTATCTGAGACCAGATTTGCACTCAGGTCATCCTGACTTTAGGGTTGGTGCTCTATCCACTACACCATCACCTAGCTGCCCCATAACCTACATTTCTAAAATTGCTACTATACTTCATTCCACTTCATACACACTCTAGCCATACATGCCATCCCATTTCCATCTCTCTGCCTTTGCACTTTCTGTCCCCAATAACTAGAATGTAGTTCCTCTTCTCTACTACTACTTCTTATCTCTACAGTCCCTTGTTTCTTCCTGATCCCTCCAGCTGGTTGCCGTGCCTCGTTTTTCCCATTTAACCCCTCAAAGACAATGTCTATGCATTTAGCTTTTATTGATTTTATTTATACTTACATTTATATATACTCCCCAATTGAATACAAATTCCTTGAGATCAAAAATTGTTTCTTTTTTACCTGTGTGGCTTCAGCCCCTATCATAGTGATTGACAGTGATTGACAGAGGGCAGATTCCCTTGAAGGCAGGGCCTAGTATTGCAGGTGCTTAATAAATGCAAGTTGACCAATTGAGGAAGTCCTGGATTCAGTACTGACCTCTGGTACAGACTAGCTTTGTCACCCTGAGCACATCATTTCATCGCCCAGTGTCTGAAACAGCTCTCTAGGACTAGCATGTTCCGATGAATTGCTGCTCTGCCTTATTGTGGAGTCATTCAAATCAAAACCCCATTTGGGATTTTCTTGGTAATGAAACTGGAGTGGTTTGACATTCCGTTCCCAGCTTATTTTACGGATAAGGAAACTGAGCAAAGCAGGATTAAGTCATATAACTCTATTAAGTGATTAAGGTCAGATGAAAATGCATGAAGATTGAATCTTCATGATTTCACGACCCCTCTGCATTAATCTACTGGACCACCTAGCTGTTATGCATTACTGGAGGGAATTTCCAAACATCTGCCATCAATGAAATCAGAAATCTAAAAAACAAAAATGACACACAAAAATGCAATATGCAAAATGCTGGTAAGAGAGTTAGTGAGCCCTCAAGCTCTCCTTAACCTCAAGTAGTTTTTATTCCACCAAGAAGAGGCAATAGGCAAACCCAAAAGGATTCTGGGATAATTTGTAGTGCAAGATGAAAGCAGTAATGACTAAGACGTATGGAAGGTGTCATCAGAGGGGTAAACTAGGGATTCACAGAAGCAGAGGAATGAGCAATTATTGCCTTCCAGGCCTGGGGGACAATCTATGGAAACGCATGGAAATAGAAGCGGAGGGGGCCAGCCACTGACTTTTCACATCTGCCTCAGGGAATATGACCCATATAGATGCAGAAGCTTTGCAGATGAGACTTCAGAGTGACCTAGATTAAGGGAAAACAATGTGAGTAGAACTAGTAGAATGTCTTTAGCCATAAATTAAGGTCTTTAAATGTTTCAAAGAAAGCATTCTAAGTGATTTCCTTCTCATATAGAGTACTCCCTCCCTTCACCTTCCACTCCATCGCCCTTAAAAAAAAAAAAAAAAAAAAAAAAAAAAGGTGTCAAGTTGCATTAAAGAACCAAGGCAACCACGAGGGGAAAGGGAAACTCTCATCATCAATTTGAGAGAATCACAGTTGGAAACAATGAATGGTCATAAAATCAAGGTTATACGAAATACCATGGAGCTGTGCAATTAGGGTAATAATGAGCTGCCTAAGGGATGAGCCCACACAGGTGTTCAATATACTTATTAATGACTCAGAAGAGCTCTGATGTAACTTTGGATGACTTCAGAGGTATTGGGAGTAACAGAGGCCTCATGAATGTCTATTTTGTTTTCAGTCTTCTGAAGCAAATACTTGCTACGTTACGCCAAATAATCAACAGAAGCAAATTAATGTGTGCCATATGAAATTACTCAAATTTCCTCATGTGCTAATGGCTGCTAGAATAGTTCTTGTCTTTCAGGGAAGAGTGGACTGAAATAAGAAGACATCTGTCCAGCAAATAGTCAGACAACCAAATAAGGTATTTTGAAGAAGGCCAGAATAAAGGGGGACATTTTTTGGGGGGGATAAATCAACTGTAAATCTTTTTATGGAGCTAGGTGGAACAAAGTAGTTCCAATATCCTCCCACTTTATGATAATAGAATCATAGAAATTCCAACTGACTTTTGATGTTGAAAATTGGAGGATGGGGGATGTAGTGATTTTATTGAAGTCAGGGACTACATCTTGAACCTGAATAGAAATTTATAACCATGTCATTGTCACTAGAAATTTTTAAAAGGTTATAGTTAAGGAGCCTAGACATATTAATCAAAGCAGATCGTGCAAACCAGCTATGGAAATGGTGTTACATATCAATTCTTGTTTTATCTGTTTCCCAAAGCTCAGCACTGTGCCTCCTATATACTTAAATACTCCCATGATACCAATTGCAGACCATCAATGCCTGCCCAGTAGGTGTGATTATTATCCATGTCTTCCCTAAGTTTGCCATGGGGCTTTATGTAATGTGTTAAAGGATTTTCTTGCTTTATCTCAACATTTTGAGGATACCTATGGAACCCATGACTTATCCACTTCTTATTTTTGCTCTCATATATCTCACCTCAACTTAGCTGAGTAATCCTGACTTAACACTATTTATCTCAGTTTCTTCATCTATAAAATGAGCAGGAGGAAGAAACAGCAAACCACTCCAGTGTCTTTGCCAAGAAAACCCCAAAAGGGGTCATTAAGAGTTGGATATACTGAAATGACTAAACAACAAAAATTCTTGCTCTAATTATATAAACAGCTTAATATATTTTTGGCTCTTACATTTCTCTGATGACATCCTTATACATTGTCGACATTTAATAAATACTCAATGGATTAGATAGCTAGGGCCTTCCATCAGTAAAATAATCCCTTGCCCATTGTTAAACTCTGAATCCTTTACCTAACAGATTTCTAAGCTGTCTCTTGCCAAAAGAAAAAAAGCAAAAAAAAAAAAAAAAAAAAAACAAAAAACATTCATCTCAACCATAGTCCTCTTTGCTGGAAAAATATAACCAATAATAAATCCCTTTTCAGCATTCTACTCAAAGACGTTGATGTAGAGGTGAAACATAATAATAGCATAAGCAGGAATTGAAATGAGCAACATGACTCGGTGTCCTCAAGATTTGGAATTATAAGGCAGAGACTCACCAATCAGTGAGCCCTCTTCACTCTCAAATCTATCATCTTTAGGACACACAAAGCAATGGGTATGGATATAGAACATATGGGAGATTGAGGAGGAACTGACTTATCCAGCAGTCCCTATGAGTCATGGGAAGTACTTAAACTTGGTTTTTTAAGGCCAGATTTCTATCTGTGGTACTACATTGCCCCTCAGTAATGTGCTTTATACCTACATGGTTGCACAGAAATGATTAAGGGTTCCCATGATTGGTGGTAAGGAACCCTATGCTCTGGAAGATGCTACCAAGACTCTAATAAAAACCTTAATGGACTGCCCATTTATCATCTGATCACTACCCTATCTGAAAACAGAGATGCGTATGTGTGAAGTCCTCTTGTTTGGTTTTCTTGGGGTCTCTAGAAGCAGCCTTCATTTCAGTTCAATAATCACCATGAGAGCAGCTAGGAGTTAAAGTCCAAATCCTTTATTATCTCTTTCAAAGTCCTATCTCCTTCACTTAGGGCTTGGCTAGTTTTCTTAAAGGCCTTCTGGAGTCTTGGTTTCAGTGGAGAAGTGAAGGAGAACCTGCCAACAAGGTGGTGTGAGATGAAGTGAATGAAGCTCTCTCTGAGTCCAAGGGTTTGTGGGTCAGCTCCCACCACCACAAAGGTAGACTATGGAATGAATCTGTCTCAGCCTCCTAGAGCTTCTAGTGTACTTGGCTTCTGTGACTCTCATTCCCTGCTTATATGCTCCACAGTGAGTAAAAACAATCATTATATCTCTAGGAAACCATTATTTGTTGTAAGATTAAATCAATCATACTGAACCATGCTAAACTAGATAACCAGTGTCTCATCAATTCCACTTAGTATCGTGTAAGCATCCTTTGTTTCAAGTTCAGAGTTCTGGCCCATAACACTTATGGAGTCTACTCATTAAGGCATAAGAGAGTGCAGAATGCATCTATGGAAATCATGCCTCTCACCAATAAGGTCACAGGTTTTTTAACTATTTAAGTGTTCTGTGAATAACAAAGAGAAGCCCTCCATTTTAGAACATGAAGGGTTGGCGCAGAAGACCCAGATTCAGGCTTTGCCTCTGACACATATTGGGAGACCAAGGGCAAATGATTTTTCAGCAATAATGCAAATCTTGAAAAGCATAAGTTATAGAGACAATGCCCATATTCATTGATCAAGGAAATCCATGCATTTGGAGTTTCCACTGAGGTTCATTAAAAATGAGGGAATCAGAGGTACATGCCAAAAATGAATAACTATAATCCTAATTCATATTTAGATGGTATCTTTTCATCATTAAATATCTAGTTATATAATGCTAGAAAGCTCTTTATATGAGAATTATTGATCAACAAACTATTATGTGCCAAGCACTGTAAGTACTGGGAATCTAAAGGAAGAATAGTTCTTGTCCTCAAAGGGGTTCCAGCCTTGTGGAAGATGCACTCACAATGATATGAAAGTAGGCCTACATGGCCTTCAGTTTGGATTTCCCCCTCACCAACACATTAGATATAGGAAGAGCAAGAAGGGATACATGGCTGAGACTCATAGAAAGGTAAACATTTATGCAAATCAAATTTGGAAATCTTTAGATTTAGAGAAAATGAGATAAGAAGAGTCAAATAAGAAAAAATATATTTAACCTTTTTCTACTATATTTAAAATCAAATTCTACCACCACCACCTAAATCCAGTATACATAATTCACTGCCCCCCAAAAATAATTTCACTAATATTGATTAAAAAGTTTCCCTTTGAATAAATGTGGAGGAGACATAGGAAAAATGGGACACTAATGCATTGTTGATGGAGTTGTGAAATGGGAACTATTCTAGAGAGCAATTTAAAATTATGCCCAAAGGGCTACAAAACAGTATATACCCTGAACGTGTATCCCAAAGAGATCATAAAAGATAGAAATGGATCGAGGTGTGAAAAAAATGTTTGCAGCAGCTCTTTTTGTAGTGGTCAGGAACTAGAAACTGTGGAGATGCCCATTTATTACATAATGGCTGAATATGTTATGGTATATGAATGTAATGGAATACTATTTGTTTTATAAGAAATGATAAACAGGCTGATTTCAGAAAAGTCTGGAAAGACTTACATGAACTAATGCTGAATGAAATGAGCCACATTATACACAGAACATTATACACACTATCTTCAAGTTTATGTGATGATCAACTATTATGGACTTGGCTCTTCTCAGCAATGTGGTGATACAAGACAATTCTAATAGACTTGGGATGGAAACTGCCATCCACGGGCAGAGAGAAAACTATGGAGATTGAATGTGAATTTAAGTATAGGATTTTCACTTTGTTTGTATGTTTGATATTTATTTCTTATGGTTATCTTCCTTTTTTCTGATTTTTTTTGCATAGCCTGATTAATATGGACATACGTTTAAAAGGATTCACATATTTAACTTGTTCACTATCTTGTGGAGGGAGGATATCAGGAAGGGAGGGAGGAGAAAAACTGGGTTCACAAAGTCTTATAAGAATGAATATTGAAAACTATCTTTACATGTATTTGGAAAAATAAAATACTATAGAGAAAAAACAAAATAAAAAGGTTGATATTTGATTATTTTAAAACTATAATGTTATAAAAATTACTCATGCATATATACTGTCAAAAATTTATAAATAAAAATTTAAAAACTATATGTAAACACACATATTTACATATATGCATATTTATATATGGACACATAAAACTGTTAAATTTTAAAACTAAGATATTTGAGAATGCCTATATATGTAACATATAGGATTCTTCATTATTAGCTCCCATTCCCCTTTATCTTTTAAAAAGGAGATCACATTTTAAAAGTTTACCATATGAAAATGAGGAAAGAACTTTGTGAAGTTATTTGTAAGGAAAAATTATGAACACAGTGGTGATGACAACAATGATTAGTTCTTTTACCCGTTGGAAAAATATGAAAAGGCGTAATGAAAGTATCCATATTAATATGGCTGATCACCTGCTGAGATGGATAAATATAGTGTCATAAAATGATATATGAGAAACCATCTAGTAAAATCTGCATCTTAAAAAGAATTTTTTTTCATAGCACATTCAATAAGAGGTCATCCTAGTTTTGATTAGAGACCACCAGCGAGGAAGAATCCAGTACTTTCCAAGGTAGTCAATTCTTCAGTCTGCATGGTGAATTTCTCTCAAATATCTGATTTCTTTTTCTTCAAACTGGTAGAATCCTATGACTTACTTCCCCATTCCCTAGCAACTAAAGATAGCCATACCTTTGATATCATAGGTCATAAATATTCTATTTTCTTGATCAAAAACTCAGAAATTTTTTCGTCATCACCATTACCACCAATTCCTCCACTCCACAGTGCATTTCTAGGCCATCCCCACATGTAAAGCATCTTGATGCATACAAACACAACTGAGTCTTCTTGACTCTCAGGAGAATACCCTTTGTGCTAGATCTCCAAATGGCAGCTTTTTACATAAAGCTATAACAAATATGGCCCCCAAACAAGTCTAAAGCCTGAATTTCATCACAAGAAACCTCACTTTGAGTTATTAGGTGGATTGTACAATGTTTCTGTCATTCTCAATTTTTTTCATGTATATATTAATGAAATGGGCCAAGGAGATTGGGAACTTCCACCTGAAAAGAAAAATCCACATCACAAAGAATAGTTCATATATCAGAGAGACATGGCAGTTGAGTTGTTTCCCTTTCTAGGACTTTTAGTAGCTCCAGGCTATTTCCTAGTTTGCTTTCTGTATAATTTTAGCAAAAGCAAACAAATGTTGAATGAGAATTCATTAGCAGTCAGTCAAGTGTAAATACTCTATCAATCATGTTGATTTTTTTTCAGCATCAGCAAATTTAATTCCATCTCTTAGAAGGGGTGACAGCATATTTAGACCTCTGGAATACATTAGACTTATTCATTAAAATATTTCACTGTGCTCTTCCATGACAAAATGTTGAAAGTTAGTGGGAACACTACCTCTTTCCACTCCACAGGTTTGCTAGGAAACCAAAGAAGGAATGATGATGGTCCTTGCTTCATGGTGGAGCATTTTCTCTTTAATTGCAATTATTTTATTTCTTCTGGATTTGTCTTTTCCTTAATGTAGGGAACTCTCATCACTAGAAAACAACTTGATAGAGGGGAAGAGGAATTGGATGCAGAATCAAAGGAAGTATGTTAAAATCCTAATTTTTCTGCTTCCTACCTATATAACCTTGTGCCAGTCAGTTATTTTTATGGATTTGTTTCCTGACCATAAAAATGAGTATGTTAGATAAAGGTCTCTTCCAGTTCTAAATCTACAGTGATGATTCTCTTTGATTTTTTGAACCTATAATGCCAATCAATAATTTGTTCTTAACTTGTAGGCTTTTAGAATTATCTGGTTCACTGGAAGAGCTATGATATGGTCATAGTTGTAAAAGTTATGTGTGTTAGAGGCAGGTCTGGCATCAAAGTGTTCCTGTCTCCAAGGCTGGCCTTCAATCCATCCAGCCAAACTAGTTCTTCATAATAATGATGATTATATCAAATGAAATTGGCCTAGCTGTACCAGATCGAAAACTATATAATAAAGCAGTGGTCAACCAAACCATTTGGTACTGGCTAAGAAATAGACTAGTTGATCAGTGGAATAGGTTAGGTTTACATGACAAAATAGTAAATAACTATAGCAATCTAGTGTTTGACAAAACCCAAAAACCCAGCTTTTGTGATAAGAATTCACTATTTGACAAAAACTGCTGGGAAAATTGGAAACTAGTATGGAAGAAATGAGGACTTCACCCACACTTAACATGGTACACCAAGATAAGCTCAAAATGGATTCATGCTATAGACATAAAGAATGAGATTATAAATAAATTAGAAGAACATAGGATAGTTTACCTCTCAGATCTGTGGAGGAGGAAGGAATTTGTGACCAATGAAGAACTAAAGGTCATTACTGATCACAAAATAGAACATTTCATTTATATTAAGTTAAAAAGTTTTTGTACAAACAAAACTAATGCAAATAGGATTAGAAGGGAAGCAATAAACTGGGAAAACATTTTTACAGTTAAAGGTTCTGATAAAAGCCTCATTTCCAAAATTTATAGAGAATTGCCTCTAATTTATAAGAAACCAAACCATTCCCCAATTGATAAAGGGTCAAAGGATATGAACAATTTTTGGATAAATAAATTTAAACTATTTCTAGTCATATGAAAAGATGCTCCAAATTATTATTGATCAGAGAATGTTGGAGGGGATGTGGGAAAATTGGGACACTGATATATTATTGGTGGAGTTGTGAATGTATCCAACCATTCTGGAGAGCAATTTGGAACTAAAATTGTCAAACTGTGCATACCCATTGACCAGCAGTGTTACTACTGGACTTATATCCCAAAGAGATATTAAAGAAGGGAAAGGGACCCATATGTGCAAAAATGTTTGTGGCAACCCTTTTTGTAGTAGATAGAAACTGGAAATTGGAAAATGGCTGAATAAATTGTGGTACATGAATGTTATGGAATATTATTGTTCTATAAGAAATGACCAGCAGGATGAATACAGAGAGGTTTGGAGAGACTTACATGAACTGATACTGAATGAAATGAGCAGAATCAAGAGAACCATACACTTCAAAAACAATACTATATAAGCAGTTCTGATGGACATGGCTCCCTTCAACAATGAGTGTAAGGATGCGGTTCCGCAAAACAAGAGAAGGGAATTTTAAGGACCCTTTAAATGGGCAGGCACAGCGCAACAGGAGATTTTAGTGGCCCAGAAGTATTCTCTGTGGATATAGGTCTGCCCTGTGGGTGGGATCCTGGCCATATTGAGATAGGTTTGTAATGGGTGATAGCTCTCTTGCTGGTTGGCTGTGTGTGTGACCTCACAGGCCCTTTATAAGCCCATTGGCACTCTTTAACCTGGCTCCCTAGCCTGGGGTAGCCAAGCCAAGCTGATGGATACTGAGAGAGGTAAGAAGTTTGGTAGTGTACACGTGGGTCTTCAGACCAGGTGTTCACTAGGGAACTAACAAGTCAGGGCATCAAGTCAGGGCATTATGTGAGTAGGTATAATAAAGGTTTTAAGATTACATGTGGCTATTCTTGAGTGCACTACCAGTTATTAAACTATAGATTCAAGAAATAATGAGGAGGCGAGCCGGGTAGAGTTGACACTGCAAAGGTCAGTGGTCAAAGGTACTCTGCTAGGAGGGCATGTTACAAATGAGAGGATCCAAATCAGTTCCAATTGAATAGTAATGAACAGAACCAATTACACTCAGAGAAGAAAGAACATTGGGAAATGAGTATGGACCACAACATAGCATTTCCCTTTCTGTTGTCATTTGCTTGCATTTTTTTTTCCTTCTCAGGTTATTTTTATCTTCTTTCTAAATCTGATTTTTCTTGTGCATCAAGATAACTATATAAACATGTATACATATACCGTATTTAACATATACTTTAACATATTTAACATGTATGGGACTACCTGCCATCTAAGGGAGGAGATGGAGGGAAGGAAGGGAAAAGTTGAAGCAGAAGCTTTTTTCAAGGGTCAATGCTGAAAAATTACCCATGCATATGTTTTGCATATAAAAAAACTATAATAAAATATAATGATAAAATAAACAAATAAATAATGATGATTATAATTCCATATAATTCTTTACCAGAAACTTATATTGTTTCATAAGAAAACAATCATGAACTCCCATACTATAAATGTCTCTAAATCTCCTGAAGAATTCAAACAATCAATTGGAAAATAGTGAAAATAAATACCATGGAAAGGGACAGACAACGATTGCCCATGATGATCTGACCTATAAAAATTTAAGAATAGCATCTTTATTGAATATTCAATATCCAAACCATGTGTTTCCCAAAAAGCTAACAAAACATAGAGACTAAGAGAAAGAAATCAAAATCATGTGGGAACAGATGATGTACAAATCACCCCTGTTATCTTGTATGTTACTACCACTGTCCCAAATTGTTATAACAAGACTACATTCACAAAAGTTACAATAGCTAGTACTGTTCCTGAATAGATTGTTAACTAGCTCTGAGGTCAAAGGATCTGATTTTACACTCTATCTTAGATTATTATAACCTGCTTGATGTTGGGAAATTCACAAACCTCCCTGGGTATTAGTTTCCTCATCTATAAAATAAAAATAATAGACTAGATAACTTCTGAGGAGTCTTCAAAATCTAGATGTAAGATCTTATGACCCTATGACCTCTCCCCTAAATCCAGAGTAATCCAAATTATTGGAGCTGTAGCTGATCATATTGAAAAGAACACATACAAGGTCTCCCAAGTTCTGTTTTGATTTTCTACAAGCAAAGCTAGTTTTTGGTAAAAAAAAAAAATGAGTCCCTAATGACTAAAAACAAATTTAATGAGCATTTTGATCCAGCCTTTGTATGTCATCCGATTAATCACTAAGAAATAACCTTCCTCTTTTCATAATCAATGATATGCAGTATTTATCTCTTGAAGCAAAAGAATAGCCCAAGGTGGATGGATCAAAAATATTTCCTTTAGGACACTTTATTATGCACTGTAATGGGGAATCTCTCTTATTTGGTGGAGCATCCTTGAGACCAGAGTTATAACTAAGGAACATTTATACTTGAGGCAAAGAGTAGGGGATGAGAATGCTAAGCAGGTTTAACTTATATTGAGGCTAATCACCAAGAGAATCTCTTTAAAAGGAACTCAGCTGAGGTTTTCCTTTGGGGGAGAAGGACTGGTAATAATGGTAACACAATCACCCTCTAAATTGCAATACCATCTAGGACAAAATCCAGATCAATTCACCCCTAATTATAGCTTCAACCTATACAGTAGTATATTTTCCCATACAAAACACCACTAATATACTATATTATACAACACTATGCTATACCACACTACACTACATTATATTATACTATACTATACTATATTATACTATATTCCCTACACTTCATAATGCATACCCTTGGAGACTTGGTTTTCTTACCTAAAACATAAGGATTACTGCAGTGAAAGGTCCATTTCTCTCACTACAGTTTTCAAATGGATAATTCTTTCTAAAACATAAAGACTAATTCAAATCAAATGACTTCTTGAGGTCAAAAATCAAATTAAGTTACAGAATAGAAAATGTCTTCATATGCTTATGAACCTCCTCCTTTATGTCTTGACCTCTGCTGTTTGACATGTTCCCCATTCCCCAAGGACTGCACTGCATTTCAGGGCCCTCCAAAGCCAAAGGCAATTTCTAATCTCTATAAGGAGCAATCAAACTGTGGGAAAGATATCTTTAAAATGAAGAGGACTCCAGACTCCAACACATCTTCCCGCATAGCAATGAGCATTTCAGTAGGGAAAGAAAATCCACAGGCTTCAGCTTCCTAGTTCATTGACATGCCACAGAAAGAAAAGGAGGCAGCAGAGTAGAGGAGGTGATTTCTCTACTGGGCCAAATAAAGTGACTCTATGTTTTAAAACCCACATAAACAACCATCATTCCCAAACAAGCCTCATTTGGGTTCTTAAACACCCCAAATGGGAATCAATGATGGGAGGAGGGGTGAATCAGAATACTGCAGTCTGTGAGATGCACCTGAGGCCTGCTTATAGCTGCCTGACTCATCACTTCCTGTTTTTCTAATGGGGGCCAAGATTTAAGCTTGGCTTTGTTTTGTAGTTTTCCCAAAATGCCTTTTTCACCAGCTTTCTACTATCACTGTACCTCTGCAGACATCAATTAAGGCCAATAAGGAAGCACAAATCAAGCACCTACTGTTCATAGGGCTGGAAAGAGGCCATGAAATCAATTCTCCTCATCTTACAGAGGAGGAAACTGAGGCCCTAGAGGTTGTGACTTTTGCCAAGGTCACATGGGTAGTGAATATTAGGATTTGAGCTCAGCTCTTCTAACTGTGGAATCAGTTACCCTACAATACTACAATGCTGCAAAAACTAAAGTGTGACTGTCCATTGAGAAGTTCCATTCGATCTTGAGGAAACCTATATACAGTAAGTAATTGCAAGATGTGTCTGAAGTAAAAGCCAAAGTAAAAGGGACTCATTCAAAAATCCAAGTTATTAAGTTACATGGTCAGGCTTAATATCAGGACCCCTGACTCCAAATCTAAGCTTCTTTCTAATGTGCCACAAGGGCCTCCTCTAAGAAAAGTCAATAACTATGTATTAAGGGTTTGTTGTGTGTCAGGCACCATGCTAAGTGCTGATGGATACCAAAAAAAGGCAAAAACAGTCCCCATCTTCTACAGGCTAGAGAAAACAGCACAAATCATACATGGTATATAAGTAGGGCATGTTATGGGCAGGAGATGAAAGAAAATACAGTGATCACGAATCTTACAGAACACAAAATCCAAGTTATCTCACCTAATCTTCACAGAACATCTGCTTTTAATGGAATTATGGTCCCCATTGTACAGATGAGTATACTGAGGATGAGGTAGGTCAAATGACTTAGCAAAGATCACACAGCCAGGAAGATGTTGAGGCAGGATTCAAAGGTGGATTTCAACTAAGTCTAATGGAAAAATGATGAGGAGAAGGAAATAAGAGGAGGAGGAAGACGAAAACAAGGAAAATAAGAGGAGGAGGAAGACGAAAACAAGGAAAATAAGAGGAGGAGGAAGACGAAACAAGGAAAAAGTAAGAGGAAGAGGAAGAACAAGAAAAACAAGAACAGGAGAGGAAAGAGGAAGAGGAAGAGGGAAGAGAAGGAGAAGGAGAAGGAGGAGGAGGAGGAAAGGAAGTAATAGCAGCAGCAGCAGCAGCTGTAGTTAGTAAAGATCATATAGAAAACAATCAAGATTACCTAGTGACCAGCTCCTATAGGCCTAGTAATAGCTACGTGCTTCATAAGGGTAGAGGAAGCACTTTGTCACCCCTAGATTATTTTAGTCATATCAGGAATGTGCGCTGAAATTTAGGGAATTGGATAACTCAAAGTATGGGTTTTGAGTGCACACTGTCTTTTTCCTTTCTTAGAGGCAGCTGATAGCACAATGGTCATAGGACCTGGAATTATCCTGGAACCAGGAAGACCTGAGTTCAAATCCAGCCTCAGACACTTACTATCTGTATTACCTTGGCAAGTCACTTAAGCCTGTTTGCCTTAGTTTACTCAATTGTAAAATGAAAATAACAATAAGACTAACCTCACAAGGGAGAAAGAGGGGAGGGGAAAGGAAAAGTTGGAGTAGGAGGAAATACAGGGCAAAAATCCTAAAGGGCTAGAAACTCTCCTCTCTTCTCCTCTCCAGAATTGGTCAAGTAAATAAGAATTTATTAAGAATCTGTGAAATAGCAAGTTATATATGCTAAATTTGCAGTTTCATGTACAATCATTTTTTAGCATCCTATGTTATGGAAATGGTTTTTATTACAAAAATTCAAAATAAAGTAAAATTTAGTTAACTGTAGTCACAGGTATAGCTTCATATAATAACAAAATCAAAAGTATGTCAAAGAAACACAGGTATACACAGATATGCAGTAGACATATTTGGGATTTTTCTTAAAAATCTTGACTTGTCCAAAATGTGTCAGGCTTCTTCTGGCCCAGCACTAATTTGCAGAGCTGGCGCTGACAGGTTTCTATTTACAAAGGCAACACACATTCTGGCTGCTGGGATACAAGTGGAGTCAGTATCTAATTTATCTGATTACTATGTGTATCTGGGGCAAGAGGGGTTAATCGTAATTTCTGCAAAGTGCATTTGCTTCTTTTTGTAGTAATTTGGTCTTTTGTGTGGTTAGATTCATCTTGCCTGGTACTCAGCAAGCAATAAACACTACATTTCAGAGCAAACAAAAGAGCATTTTCACATAATTTGATGATCTGGATTCCATGTTTGTATTTTGAAATTATTGTTTTAAAATGCTGGCGGCATGCACCGTGATGGAAGCCCAAACGGATCTCTTCCTGTTTGGGATTTTAATACTCGTCTGGCTGAAAGGGAAAGATTTTTCAATAATATGAAAAGACTTGCTTAGTTACAGGGAACATTGGTCTGATGAGGCCATGTGCAGGATCTATTACCAGCAATATGCCATCCTAATGTGTCAGAATTGTACTACTCTTAAAAAAATAAGTCTGCGTTAATAGAAAGTATTCACTTCTACCCTAAGAAATTGATTGTTGTTTGTTGGAGCTTCAGAAAAAAAAAAAAGATGGTGCAGCATCAGCCATGGTAAGCATTAGTGCATCCCGGTCTAATTTCCAGCCAAAATCCAGCCCATTAAATACAATTTTGGAAGGCTCAGCTCTTTCAGGACCAGGGGATGTGCAGCCCATGTCTAATGATGCAGCTCTCGTGGTGAGCTGAGTACGAGCATCCTGAATCCTGATGAACCAAGGGCAGCAGCTCTTGTAACAGCCTCGAGAGGCAGGAGGAAGCTGCTGTTCTTCTTGAGGAGCTTTGCTCCCCAGGGGACTGAAGGGAAGGGGTGCCCTCAGACCCAGCTCTGCCTTCATGAGTTCTACTTCATAGACTTGATTCTGTGACTGCTTGATATTGGGAGATTGCCCCAGGGACAGTGGATGGGATCTTTCACATGCAATAGCACATTTGGATCCAATTACAGTCATGACCTTTGTATTATGGCTCTATACAATGTCATTTCATTATAACATTTTAAATAAATTATAACCACTCATTATAGTTATATAATGACTCATTATATAACTCATTGCTGTATTATTGTGGGTTAGGGAAAGCAAATGAAAGAAAAGGAAATAGAGGAAGCAATGATGAAAAACAGGAAGAAAGGGGAGAAAGGAAATAATGAGAATATCCTAAGGTCTAGGAACTCTCCTCTAGAATTGGTCAAGTAAAAAGTATTTATTAAGAACCTACAGAATAGCAAATTCTACATGGTAGATTTTCAGTTTCATGTACAATCACCTTGTTCATATGCTATGTTATGGTAAGGCTCATTTTATTCCACAAATTAAAAATAAATTTGTAAATGAATTTAGAAAAATAATTTCTTTGCCAAGTACTGTGAAAAGTGCTAAGGATACAAAATAATGTTAAATATAAACAGTTGCTGCTCTCAAGAAGCTCATAATCTTTAAAGAGCCTAAGGGAAGAGAGCCCCCCTGTTACATTGTTTCACCAACCATATTTCATATTGCCAATTTGATGGAATATGATTAAGCCATTTATTTGGCTTTACTAGCCATTAATTTGATCTTTTCCTCCCTCTGTTCCAAGCTAACACCAGGAATTCCTTTAAAAAATTCAATAGCATTTTTTTTTTCCAAATTCAAGTCAAGATAGTTTTCAACTTTTCTTCCTCCCTCTCTTACCTCCCCCTCCTAAGGCTGCAATCACTCTGATATAAGTTAATTAAGTGCATTCCTTTTAAACCTATTTCCATATTTGTCATGTTGTGCAAGAAAAATCAGACCACATGACTGAAAAGAAAAACAAAAAGGTGAAAATACTAAGCTTTGATACACATTCAATCACCACAATTCTCTCTCTGGATGCAGATGGCTCTCTTTATCACAAGTCTATTGGAATTGCCTTGAATCACCTCATTGTTGAAAAGAGCCAAGTCCATCAGAGTTGATCATCACATAATCTTGTTGTTGGATACAGTGTTCTGGTTCTACATAACACTCAACATCAGTTTATGTAGATCTCTTTTCTGAAATCAGACTGCTTACAGGAATTCATTTTAAAAGACAACTACTAGAATTTGTCTTGGGGTCAATCTCCTATATTGTTCTTATTTACAAGTATTTAGAACAAAAAACTACTGTTAAAAACCAGTAGCGCTGTGTAAGAATCTAATAATATGTGTGGAATATCTCCATGTTGGAAAAAAATAATAAACATGATGCATAAAGAGAAGGATGGTAAGATTTATGTGAACTGATGCAAAGTAAAGTAAGCTAAGTCAAGAGAATATACATCATAAATTGAAATCTCTACAAAATAATAAAAGATGATGGCAAAAGTACTAAAGCAAAATGACTCTAAAGAAGAGATCTAGTAAGAACATTAAACTTGACTTTTGCAGAAGGGATGAGTGCATGGGTGTGACAAATAGTGTCAGATTTTTCAATAGTTTACTGCATTTTCTAATCTTTCTCTTTTTTTTTTCTTTTTAAATCTATTTTATAAGGTATGTCTCTCTTTAAGAAGAAAGGGCAGGAGTAAAGGGAGAATTATAGATAATTATTTTTAAAAAGATCTATAAAAGTGGTTTAAAATTAAAAAGTAACTCCAAAAGTGATGCTTGAGTATTACAAAGTCTTCAAAGACAAACTATCAAGTCATTAATATGTGTTTTTTTTCTTTTGGTTTTGACTGTTCATCCCTCTTGGAAAGAACTTCTTCCCTGATGGATACAAGTAACTCATGTACCTAATTTTATAGTCTTAGATTTGCCTGAGGCCTACAATTGTAGAATGCGTTTTAGAAGGAGAATCAGAAGATTGTGGGATCATAGCTGGAAGAGATTCAGAGCTGGAAGAGACTTTAAAAATTAGGAAGTCCAAAACTCTCATTTTGCTGATGAGAAAATTGATTTATCCAGAGAATTTGAAATTGAAATTTTTTGATTCTGAAGCTTTGCCCTTTATCCATTATGCCATGCTGTTTCTCAATTATTATGACGCCAAAGCATAATTATGTATCTCCAAAAGGATTTTAATAAGATACAAAATAAAAGATAACCCTCTGTTAGACAGAAGTTATGCTTTTTGGAGATTTTGGAAACATTATTAATATTCTCTCTCCCCAAGCAGCTATCAGATTAACTGGGTTATAACTGATACTATTTACTCAGTCCTTCTATCATACAAGTCTTCTCCTTCAGGAGTAAAAAGCATAATTATATATTCAGGAGTTTGGTCATCATATACACACATACGGGTCAGTCTGTCTGTACATGTGTGTATAAACATGTATACACGTGTGTACACATGTAGAGACATATATGTGTGCATTGTTGTAGGTATATATAGTGTGTATATATATATATATATATATAGTTTTTGTTATTGTTCAGTCATGTCCAACTTCTCATGATCCCATTTGGGGTTTCCTTTGCATAGAAACTGGGGTGATTTGCCATTTTCTTCTTCAAGATTAATTGACTTGCCCAGGATCACACAGCTAGTAAATGTCTGAGACCAAATTTGAACTCACGAAGTTGAGTTTTCCTGACTTCAGGCCCAACACTTTGGTCACTATGCTATGTAACTTAGAGATGTATGTGTATGTATACCCAGATAAAACACACATACACATATACCACCATTTATACATATATAGGTGTATTTGTGTATATCTATATAGAAATATATATATATATATATATATATATATATATATATATAAAATCATATATGTGTGTATATGTGTGTATATGTATATATATATATATATAATATATAGGTACATGAATCTATATGTAGGCATATATACATATATATTGGTCTATATACAAATATCCAATTTTTTTGCTTTTGTTATTATGTATGTAAAACAAAAAGAACATACTTTTTCTTGAGAGCTCTGAAGAGAAGAGGGCATATCTTTAAAATGTACTGAAGTGCAGAGGATTCTCAAATCCATAGTGAAATGTTATATTTTTTTAAATGCAAACTACTTTCATATTCACAAAGAAATCATTATATTGTAGCTAAAGTTACATGTGACATGATTTGTAATTAGGACTATGATTAACATAAATCATTAATTTTTTTGGTATAAATTAGAAATTCATATGGGACTCATTAGTGACATGGCAATATTTTCCTCAGTTTAAAAGAATTAGAGAAAATAAGGCAAAAGCTACCTGAAAGACCATATTATAAAATTTTTAAGTGACCCATTTTCTCACAGACCAAGGACACAGTGGCCTAATGGTGCCTGATATCCAGAATTACAAAATCTTACATTGTTAAGAGATGCCAGCTGCCATTTAATCATAGTCTTACTGGTTCATAAACTCATAGGATCAGAGTTTGAGTCAGAAGGGACTTTTGGAAATCACTGAAATCAAACCAACACCCTCATTTTAAAGAAGAGGAAACTGAGGTACAAGCCAAACTATTTCCAAACAAAAATCTCCTTTGTAATATGCCGTATAAGAGGTTGTTGGACTTTGGCTTGTAGACCTCCAATGAGGAAGACCCCACATTCCCTTGGCCCTGTACTTGCCCTTTCCACTTTTGAGCATCTCTTGTTGCTCATAAAAACATTTGTGATAGAACATTTCCCTTCCCCCCCTACAACTGTTACATTGAATTCAGGTTGTTTATTTCTAAAACTTTTAGAAGAGTAAATATTTCAGAAGTGTATTCTTCTCCCAGCACTCACAGATTTCATAGTAAAAGCAATCCAAATGATTATGATTTCAATCAGGTTTTGTTTTGATTTACCTAGACAAGTTAAAAGCATCAGTAGCTAGGTGATAGAGCTTGCAGGCCTTCAGGTTGAGGACTTGAGTTCAAATGCAGTCCTAGACTCTTACTAGCTATGTGACCTTGGAGCAGTCATTTAACCCAATTCCCACCCCCTGAAAAAAAGGGGAAAAAAAAGGCAGAATTGGAGAATGAATAGTGCACTAGAACATTAGACCACCCTCAGAGTTTTTATTGGGTTTTTTCCAAGTGTTGAACTTTTGGAAACAATTGAGCTAAGTGGTCATAAAAGTTTCTTCTAGATCTGACTCTAAGATATATACACTTAGAGAAAACTTAGCTATCTTAAACATACCAGTATATCTCCAAATCAATAAAAAATCCTTTCTAGCACATTGAAAAAAATCAAAAAATCATACATAGACACACATATGCACATACCTACATATTCATACACATATGTACATACATATACTTAAACATATTACACCCACATACACACACAGAGGCATATAGTCATACACATATTCAATACTGTGAATTACAAAGCATTTTTTGCCTTTAAAAACTTTGCAATTTCACCTGAACTGACCTTCCTGTAGACTCTCCAAATGTTATTTCCTAGCTGTAAACATTCCCTCCGATTTAACTACCACACAGACGAACGACTGCATGCCGCCAGGAAGGTCTGCCCATGGCCGTCACAGATAAAGGATGCCGATATTATCGTAACTACACTGGCCTGAATAAGCAACATTACTGTGCCCTTGCTGACAGATGCTGTCCCTGAAATAATTTATCATATTGAGCCAGGCGAACCAATAATCAATGGCTGGTGCTGCGTAGGAGGGCAGACTTCTAGACAGCAAGGTCGGGCGGGGATTCAGGAACGGGAGAAGAAAACATGGGCCCCTTTGCCTGTTTATTTCACAAAGCATCACTGGAGCCTATTAATTTTGGCCAATACGTCTGCTCACACTTGGGTTTGCAACACACTGATTATGCAAGAGAAACATCAATTTTACTATTTATCATCTCCTGGTATTTTACCTTTTTTTTTGCAGTGTTAGCCATTGCGAATAAATGTGTTAAAGGTAATGATTTCCATGACTGTCATTTATTGATCAAGCATAAATTCTATAAAATTACTGATTCAAGGAGAAGAGCTTCAGGATTGGATCAAGTATCCACAACAGAGGAGACCCATGCTGGAGGCAACACATTTTGAGGGTTATGGGGAATTGATTTCTAAGCTAGCTGAAACCTTATTATTACCAAAAAGAAAAAAAAAAAGGTGTTGGAGAGAATGTCAATAACTATTTACCCATTTGATTCAGCATCACCAAAAATGAGTATCGCTATCAGAGGGAGGTCCGAGATAGAATACAAGTCAAAGTCCCCTGGACTGTGATACTCCCCTTTAACCTCAATTATTTAGAATCCATGGTTTCCTTTAAAATTGAATTTAAGGATCACATTGATAGTTGAAAGGTTATTAGATTGGAAGTCAGAAAGATCCAGCATCAGACATACTGGGCTTTGGGAGTGTGGGCAATAATCCATTTAATCTCATAGCATCAGTTTCTCCATCTGTAAAATGGGGATAATACTAACATCTACCTCACAAGTTGTTGCAAGGTTCATATATGATATTGTATGCGAAGTTTTATAAACTTTTAAATGCTCTATAAATGTTTATCATTATGTGTCTTCTTTCTCATCTCTATAAAATAATAGAAAAATGATCTGAAATACATCATATGTATGATCATGTGTATATATGTATCATATGTATCAGCAGGTAGAGCTGGAATTTAGAGACCATAACTCAAAATTTTCAATGCCCATATTAAAAACTAGGCTCAGAAAACCCTGAATAATTACAGAACTAGTCAGCTCCCAACATGAGACTTGAACCCATACCTTCCATACTCTAAACTATTAGGAAAGATTCCTCAAGCAATATTCTATTGAAGATCACATTTTTACCTCTACCATCTGATCGAAAAGTCCAGAAAATACAAGATAATTATGTTAATTGTATATTGACTATTAAAAAATTCATTTGGTAGAACAAAATGTAGCCTTAAAAACAGGGACTCTTAACCTGGGGGTCTGTGAACTTTTTGAAAAATATATTTTTATGAAGACTTTTCAAAATAACTGCTTTCTTATATAATTCAATGTATTTTATCTTATAAATTCAAAAACATCATGCCTGGAAAATATCACAAGCTTCAGACTGCCAAAAGGATCTCAGATACAAAACAGAATAGTTTGCATCCCACTAAGTGTCCTCAATGTATATGTCAAAATGTACAAAAGATTTCTAAAAATATCGAGCAGGGACACCGTCATTGAAAGATCTGTTCATTATAAGATTCAATAAATCACTGAATAACACAAAAAAAGATGCATGTTTCCTAAAGATGAGCATCACTATCATGGAAATGATCTAATGTGGAGCCAAGTCAGAGGGACATTTCCTTGAGACAGGAATGTTTTCCAGATACTTCTTTGTGTGGATGAATTTTTGCTGATTGTATCGAGCCCTGAAAAATGACAGTGCCTCCTGAAGAATTTTTCAGGTCTTCTGGACAATAATTCGCTGGGATGAATAAGAAGCTTTCCCTAAGCCCTCTTAATTCTGGTGCCTTTTCTCTGTTAATCATTTCCAATTTATTTTGTGTAGAGTTTGCTTTGTGTTTATTTGCATGTTGTCTCCCCCATTAAACTGTAAGCTTCTTGAGGACAGGGATTGTCTTTTACTTTTTTTTTCCTCTAGAATTTAGTACAGTGCCTGGCATTGTAAATACTTGGCGAATGTTTACTAATTGATTGAGTTATAGAATGCAAGCATCCCTTCCCATCGCCCCAATTTGGAACCTCTGGTTTCTTTCAGCTCAAGCACCACAATTTATGGAGAAGCTTTTTCCAAGTACCTTGGTCCATAGTTTCCTTTCACACCAAACTACCCTACTTTCACTTATTCACTTTATATTAAATGCATCGATATAGATATATATGTGTGTATGTGTGTGTCTATGTAGATATACATATATGAGTATATATATTATGTAAGCATATATATATGTATATATATATATATATATATATATGCACTTACATAATTTCATAGTGTCTCCCCTATGCAAATGTATTATCTCAAAACTGTTGGCAAAAACTGTTTTGCTCTGACTTTGAGTCCTCAATGCCCAGTATTGTGCCTGGCACATAGTAAGCAATTAATAAATGCCTGTTGATTGATTAATTATTTCACAATAATGGAGAGAGTTTCCATACATAATTTTCACACACATCAAGTACATTAGGTAGCTAGCTAGTGATGCATTGGCTAGATGCTGGACTGTAGTTAGGAACACATCAGCTCAAACACTAAAATGCTTACTAGGTACATGATCCTGAAAAAAAAATCATGCAGCTCTCTGCCTCCGTTTCCTCAAGTGTAAAATGAAAATAATGATAACACTACCTCCTAGGACTGTTGCAAAGATCAATTGAGAAAATAGTTTTAAAGCACTATGTAAACTTTAAAGCACTATATAAATGCAAGCTATTATTATTATTATTACTCTTAAGTCCAGGTAAAACAGGTAAAAAGAAAAGTATCATTAGAATACATTTGTATTTTTGTTATATGATTTGTCATTAAGTGTTTGAATCCTTAGGTTTGATCTAGACCCAGTTATTAGTAACCCATTTTATCTCAGAATATTTCAAATTCACTTTTATAGACCTTTTTAGGTCTTCCCCATCCTTCTCCAAACTAGTTTAAAAATAAATTTGACCCCAAGGAAAAGGCAGTCCATTTGTTTCTGTTTGCAATAATTGATTCAATATAATTTAAAATTTGGCATTTTATTAAATTATTAATTAAAGTATTATATATAATTATATGATTTATTATGTAATTAATAAATTATTAAAATATAGTTATAATTTTCTGCTTTATACCAAAATTTATTTGTTTGTTTGTTTGCTTATTGGCAATGGAACTTCTTTCCAAATTCTACACTAACATCCCTCTCATACTGCTCATACAGAAAATCCAAGCTCTAGGAACTAGAAAGGTTTAGCTAATCCAAAAACTTCATTTTAAAGATTAGAAAACTAAGATCTAAATAGGTTAAGTGTCTTGGCCCAATATCACAAGATTGTTAAAGCTCAGTAATAGAATTTGAACTTCTGTGTGAATTTATTCAAAAAGCTCTTGAGAAGTCCAGGGCACCATAGACATATTGACAATTCACATATGTCTATGAATAAAAGTGAAACTTCTCCTAAACTCAAGAAGCCTATGTTCTGTTGTTCATGGTCCTTATCCTCTTTTAGCCATTTGCTTAACCAAAGATCTTTTCCAAAATTGCTACAGATGATCCAAGTTAAAGTTCATTAGGCCTCAGGCTAGAGAAAGAAAAGAAAAATTGGGGGGAAAAAACCATCTCAAGATCATTAGATGGAAAGGTGCCCATCCAAGGAAACACAACCCTACCCTGGGGCCAAATATCAGGGCTTTTTGTTTGCTTGTTTGCTTGTTTTTTGTTTTGTTTGTTTTTAATAAAACCAGTTTTATTATCTGCACTTGAAACTACTGTATGTAAGAACATCAAACAATTCAAATGACCAAACACCTATTCTCACCATCCCTCTTAGGGAAAATGTATGAAACTCTTTTGTCAAAAGGCCAAATATGGGATTCTAGGACAGAGACAACAGAGCACTAGGGAATCACCTCTCTATGAGAGGCTACAGAGTGGAGCATTAAACATTATGGAGATGCTGCGTGGTGAAGAAGGAGCATTAGATTTTAAATCCGAAAGCCCCATGTGACCACGGCTCATTATTTACCTTCCTTGGCCCTCTGTTTCTTCATATGTAAAAGGAAAGAACTGAATTGGTGATAGGGGTACTCTCCTAGCTTGAAAGTCTTTGAAAAGGCATGAAAAATAATTAGTAATTAAATTTTATAAGAAAACCAATATTTTTTTTTTTTAATGAGCAGCTGCAAAGGAAAAACTATGTGACAAGGATTGTTGTTTTAGATACTACCAAGTACAAAGACTGAAAAAATAATTCCTTGTCCTCAGTTCCTTGCAATTCATCAAAAGGAAATAATATACTGCTGCTGCTGCTATTACTTACTGCTGCTGCTACTACTGCTGTTGCTATTATTGCTGCTGCTACTACTACTAGTAATAGTAGTAGTACTATTATTGTAACTACTACTGCCGCTTCTACTACTACTATTATAATGCTATTGTTACTGCTGCTGCTGCTATTATTGCTCCCACTACTATTACTACTATTGCTACTAGTACTTCTACTACTGCTGTTGTTTCTATTACTGGTACTACTGTGCCTACTGCTTCTACTGCTACTATTGCTACTTCTACTGCTACTATTATTGCTGCTGTTACTATTACTGCTACTATTATGTTGTTACTTCTATTACTATTACTACTGCTGTTGCTCCTACTACTATTGCTATTATTATTACCACTCAAGTAGTATAGTAGTAGTAATTGACATTTATTTAATTTAAATATTACAAAGCAAATTATATACATACATACATACATATATATATATATATATATACATACACACACACACACACATATATTACCTTATTTGATCTTCACAATCTAGTAGATGCTATTACAATTTCCATTTCATGGGTGAGGAAGCTGAGAGAGGTTAGGTGACTTGCCCAATATCATATAGCTAACAAATGCCTGAGATAACAATTTTAACTCAAATCTGCCTGTCCCCAAGTAGAGTACACCACATAGCTCCCTAGATAAATTAATAAAAATATATCCAAGGTCTAATTTGTGTGTATACATATATGTATATATGAATATATAAGTGTATATAATATGTAAAATGTTCCATTGGTTTTAAAACAATCAAGATCACAGTTGGTACTGGTATGATTTTTATCTCACCAAGTTAGAGCATTTTTTATGTAGAAGTATTTGAAAATTCAGCAGGCAAAGAAGAAAGGTAGTGTAGTACAGAGCATAAAACACCAGCTTTGGTTCAACTGCTAAATCAGTCCCTTACAACCTTGTTTGACTCTGGAACTTAATGAAATGTATGGACTTGAGCCTCAGTTTCCCCTACTTTCCTCCTATGTAAAAGAAAATGGAAGGAACCTTAGGGGATGTCTAATTCAACCCCCTATAAAAATAATGGGGTTGAATTAGATAACCTGTGAGGTTCCTTCTACCTCTTCATCTACGATCTTATGTTAACATGAATATCAATTTGCTTGTAATTCATTAGCACTGAAAATTTGAAGACTTTACCGTGTGCCAAGTAGGCAATATTAAAAATAAGAAAAATAGGGGAAAAAAGGTTTCAACATTCAAGAATTAAAACTGTATCTTAGAATTCTCTTCCCAGAAAATGGCTATTCACCTACAGTATTTTGTTGGGTACATCTCATTAGCCAGCGAAGTGCTGCAGGAAGTACCTTAATCAGCCTCTGTTGACACTTAGTCCAATGGAGCGACTAACAGGAGACCAGCTGTCTCCCAAATGGGCACATGTGCCCAGGAGTGAATTCACTTTTCTGAAAGGGTGATTAACTTTGACACTTCCAGTGCTGGGCCAGAAATTGGCTGAGCCAGATCATGCAAAGAGACAGGTGTTCCAGAAGGTCAGATAATGAAGATCTGGAAATCTGAAAAGTTAGACCTGAATTAATTAGAGCTCTTTCTTATTTTGTGTGTGTGCATTTTAAAGTTTCTTTCAGCTCCTGCGGCATCATGAATTTAAAGCTAGAAGGGACATTCTAGCTCATCTGCTTCAACTCCCTCATCTTACATGTAAGGAAACTGAGGACCACAAAGGTAAAATGATTTTCACATAGTTTATAAATGGCAGAATTGGGGGCCTTGCATTCTAAATCTAGTCCTCTCCCCATTGCACTATGCAAAAACTTGGCAGTTTTTCCCCCTCTTTTAGAGAATTCGCAGTTGGTTTCCATTAGGCCCTCCACATGACATCCACCATTTTTCCTAGAGGTTCAAGTCAAGTCAAGTTGAAGTGAACACACTACACACTTCCTTCTGCTTGATTTCTTCACTTTGTTTGAAGCTAATAGAGCTTACTTTCCTTTCTTCCAATTTGGTCTCATTCTGTTTTTAAGTCCTAGTTCTAATACAATAAAAGCAGAGTATCTGTCATGTATATTAATATAGTATATATTAAATATTGATTGGAATAATTATGATGAAACACCTGGATGATTCAAAACAAAGCCCCCTTTAATGATTCCAAAGCCCCATCCTTTATCCAAATGTGAATTGGGATGGTGCTATATTTCTCACCACCATTATAAGTCATTTACTGCTCTTATCTCCAACATATGTCATAGAATCACGGGCTTGGGATTTAGAAAAGACTAGCATCCATTTAGTCTAACCCATCCCATCCACAAAAATACCCCCCAAAATCTTCATTATATCAGTCAACTAATAGATGTCAAGCAATATACATTTATGAAATGCCCCTTAAGTGCCAAGCACTGTGCTAAGTACTAGGGATATAAAAAGAAAGTCTCTGTCTCTGAGAACTCCAAGAATTCATAACAATATCCAACAAAAGTGGTCATTCAGTTTTAACTAGAAGTCCTCCAGTGAAAGAGAACCCCCGATCTTTCAAGTAAACTTCTGCATATCTCAAGCATTAGAATTTTTTAAAAATTATTATCTAATCATCCTTCTCTGTAAACTGCCCTGATAAACACTCCTACTGCTGCCCTCTGTGGTTATGTGGCTTAAAGGTTAGAGTGCTAGGTCTCAGGGGAAGCTGAGCTTAAATTTATTCTGACACAAATTAGTTATATAGATCTCAGTAATTCTATCTCAGTTTACTCAACTGTAAAATGGAGATAATCACAGTCCTGCCTCCCAGGGTTACTATTTGTAAAGCAAAGTAACCATCACACAGCAGACACTTGCTCATTTCCTTGCTTTCTTCTTTCATATGACAGCCCTGTAAATGCTTGGAAACAATTAAGCCTACCATGAGCCTTTTGCTTTTCCGGCCTAAGCATTCATTAATTTGTAACCAGGAAAATAAATTAATTCCCAATGTCTTTTTTATTTTAATAGTTTTTATTTATCAGATATGTGCATCAGATAATATACATATAATACATCTATGTAATTTTACAACACTGACAATTGTCAAACCTTTTGTTCTAATTTTTCCCCTCCCTCCCCCACCTAGATGGCAGTTTGACCAATACATGTTAAATATGTTAAAGTATAAGTTAAATATAATATAAGTATACATGCCCAAACAGTTGTTTTGCTGTACAAAAAGAATCAGACTTTGAAATAGTGTACAATTAGCCTGTGAAGGAAATCCAAAATGCAGGCAGATAAAAATAGAGGGATTGGGATCAATTCTCAATATTTAAGGAATATTCTTTACTATGGAAGGTTCAATGGGGGTAAAATAGAAGACAGAGAAAGGAAAATAAATCATATGGTGTTGGGGAATGGGAAATATGAATTTGAATTCCTTCCAAGCTACTTATCATCTATGTTATCTTGAACAAATCACTGAGTCCAGGTCCTCAGCAATACATGACTAACCTGAATCAGATCACCTCTGAGGTCTCACTTCGCTCTAAATCTAAGATCATCAGACCTAAAGGATTCGCTTAATTGCCCAACCCTCCCCCAAAGTACTGAGACCACTTGGTCAATTGATCCCAAGCATTTATTGAAGGTTTACTATGTACCTGGAAATAGGTTAAACTGAAACAAGGAAAAAACAAAAATGTTCCTTACCCTCAAAAAGTTGCCATTCTAATAGGAGACAGCTTGGTTCAGCAGGAAGGGCAGAAAACTTGGGTTCAAATTCTGCCTCTGCCATAATGCATGTAACATTGGACAAGTCACTAAAATTCTATGGACCTCATTTTCCTCATTTATCAAAAATTGGGGCTGAATAAGACAAATAAGCACTGGAATTGTAATTGGGAGCTTTGGGCTTGGCCATTCTGACTCTGCTTCTTACTAGCTATGCAGCTGGGGAGGACCCTTTAACCTTTCCAAAAAGCTCTTCCTTCCTCTGCAAAATTTCAGCACTGGAATGCACGATCTCTCTTGGATCCCAATCTGAATCCTATGTCTCTAGAACAGAGGTTGACTTTTCCATTTTTCTCCCTCAAACACCATGCCTATGTTCAACACACGTTGTTTGGGGTTTCTACAACCCTCGTTAATCTGCCCTAGGAAGAGATATAAATGCCTGCTTGGCAACATTTAAAAATAGTCCAAGGTTTAACATTTTCTAGTTTCTTCTTCAGTAATACTCTAGCCAAAGTCTGTATATTAAGTCTGGTAGAAATCAATATTCTGCATGTAATGCTTATCCCTGAAGGTATCCAACAATCCAAGGCAAAATAAATAGGGGTCCTGAGCACATACTGTTTTTCTTCCAAGATGAACATCTATTTGAAGTAATCAAATTTAATAACACACATACAAGATTCAAATGAGAGAGACAGAAATAGATAGTCAGAGAGCACAAAGACAGACAGAGGAGAGAGAGGAGAAGAGAGAAGAGATAGAAGAAAGACAAAGGGAAGAGAGAGGGAAAGAGACAGAAAGACAGAACCAAAGGAAAGAGAGAAGAGACAAAAACAGAGACAGAGAATGAAGGGAGGAAGACAAGGAGAGGGAGACAGAAGGGGAGGAGAAGGAGAAGAAGAAAGGAACAGGAGGAGGAGAAGAACATGAACAAGAATAAGAACAACAACAACAAAAAAAAGGCAAGGATTATAAAATACTGATCCTTGGAGTCTGGAAGACATCTCGTTATTAAAGGAGAAAATTTATGTGCAGTAGAATTTAGGTATGGAGTCAGTCATGACAATTTAGAAAAAAAGATCTTTGTACCCATTTTAATTTTTTAAAGAAACAATTCCATCACATTTAATATCCAAGATTAATTGGTCCCCCTGCTTATAGCCTTGTCTTTCTTCAGCCAACCCTCCATAAGGTTGCCAAATTGATATTCCTAAAGCATAGGTCTGATCATGGTCCTTCCCTGTTCAAGCTGTCATAATGATTTCATTGTTTATTTTTTCCACAATCAAATACAAATTCCTTCTTTGGCATCTAAAGCCCTCCACAAAGGCCTCTCTTGCCAAAACTTTTGCACAATATCCTCCCCCACCACACACACATTTTACATTCTAGTCAAACGGGACTCCTTGCTGCTCCCTACACATGCTAACTAACATTTATATGGTGCTCTAAGGTTTGCAAAGAACTTTATCTAGGCTATCTCTCTTGATCCTCACAATAACCCTTTGAGGCAGGTTCTATAATTATTCCCATTTGTTTTTATAGATGAGGAAGTAAAGTTCATATAGTCCCATAGCTCATATCTGAGGCAGGGTTCATAGGTAGGTATTCCTGACTCAAGGTCCAGAGCTCTATTCAATTCACTGTCAAGCCCCTTCATATCTCATCTCCTATCTGTGTACAGGCTCTCATCCAAACCCACAATGCCCTGCTTCCTCAGATCCACTTTATCTCTCCCTTCAAGGGCTTCCCATCAGAAGTCATCCCTACTATGCCCCAAAAGCTATCAAACTGCATAACCTTTGATCCAGCTGTGTTTCTACTGGGCTTATATCCCAAAGAGATCTTAAAGAAGGGAAAGGGGACCCACATGTGCAAAAATGTTTGTGGCAGCCCTCTCTGTAGTGGCTAGAAACTGAAAACTGAGTGGATGCTCATCAATTGGAGAATGGCTGAATAAGTTATAGTATATGAATGTTATGGAATATTAGTGTTCTGTAAGAAATGATCAGCAGGAGAATTTCAGAAAAGCCTGGAAAGATTTACAGGAATAAATGCTAAGTGAAATGAGCAGAACCAGGAGATCATTGTACAGGTCAACAAGATTATACAATGATCAATTCAGATGGGCATGGTTCTTTTAAACAATGAGGTGATTCAAGGCCATTCCAATAGACTTGTGATAGAGAGAGCCATCTGCATCCAGAGAGAGGACTAAAAGAACTGAATGTAGATCACAATATATTTTTTCCACTTTTTTGTTGTTCACTTAATTTTTGTTTTCTATCTCATTTTCTTTTTTTTTTGATCTGATTTTTCTTGTGCAGCATGAAAATTGTGAAATATGTATAGAAGAATTGCACATTTAATATATATTGGATGACTAGGGGAAGGGATGGAGGGAAGGAAGGGAGAAAAATTTAGAACATGAGGTTTTGCAAAGATGAATGTTGAAAACTATCTTTGCATATATTTTGAAAATAAAAAGCTATTATTTATTTTTTAAAAGCCATTCCTGATATCCTGTCCCCACTCTTGACTTACTTTACATGTAGTATTTTCTGATATCTGCTATCCCTGTCCTATCCTCCCCTTCATTTTCACTATGTCCATCTTTACAGTGTGATCTTTTCTTTTCTTTTTATGTTTCTTTCTTCATTTTGTGTTTGTAACCTCAGAGCTGAAAGGCAGATCTGGTGGATAAAGTCCTGGTTGTATAACTGGGAAGACACAAACTGGGTTGGTGAGCCATGGCAAGCTTCCATTTCCTCACCTGTTAAATCAGGGATAGTCAAAAATGTTTTGATGCCAAAACCCTTGTACTCCTGGGCTTTCAAACTAGATGAAAGAACTTAGTCAAGCTCAGCCAGCTGGAAATCAACAGAAGTGATTCAAACCCCATCTTGAGAGGATTAAGAAGCACACTGGAGCTGAAAATGCCAAGAGCAAGGGAACCAGGTAGGTGAAAGTCCAAATCACAGGAAGGGTTAATTTGGAGAACAGAAGAACCAAGAGGAAACAGGAAAATTGAGATGGGACTTCAAAGTTCTTGGAGAAGAAGGCCGAGTCTTGCTAGGCTTGACCTTAGAGGGCAGAATTACAAACAACAGGTAGCAGGTACAAAGAGAATGATGTCAGGGCAAAATTCCAACGGTGAGAATTTAATTACCTCTATGTTTTCATCTGTAAAACAAATAATAATTGCACTGACCTCCTAAGGATGATGCAAAATTGAGAGGAGATGCTCGGCGATCTGATGAACTCTTGCTCCTTGTAAATCTTTCAAGTTCCATCAAGTCCTCTCAGGTCCTAATACCACAAGATCATGTCCACCCTTTTCTTGATTGCCATGATTTTGTAGAACTTAGACCTATTCCTTCTTTACTTGTCTTTCTAAACTGAGGAATCTTTCCTCAACATTCAACGACATCCCTTTTCCCCATCTTTTTGACCATTTTAGTCACCTGTTCTTGACCTTTCCTGAATAGGATATTCCTTTTTATGGGTAAATACCCAAGAAATGCATCCTGGTTTCAGATAAGATTATGATTTCCAAAACCCCGATTAAAACTATTCATCATTTGGAGGTCTTTTGGTCACAGAAATACATGAAACTGACTGTCTGGGAATTACTTATAGAGATCCAGCTGATTTCTGTGAACTTCTACTGAGATCTTAGCCTTCTGAAATAATCTTAGGCTTCTTTTTTTCTCCTAAATGCATTACCTTGCCCTCACTCAAATTGACACACATCCATCTCCAGAAAAAAAATGTTTCTGAGGCTGATAAATCAACATGGGTTACATTTAGTACATTTGACATTATTGATTTCGCACAAAATTGAATTTCAGAAGGAAGAAATTGTTCCAGAAAAGGAAAGGACATGTCTTATCCTTCTCTACCCAGCCAGTGAATTAGTCTAGCTATACTGATGGGTAGGGATCTGTCCCAAGAGTGGTAGAGAGAGAGTCAAAATCATATCAAAAGATGGAAAGTAAAAGACAATGATTTTTTTGGTAAGCAGGTTATTATTGGGGAAGTCAGGGAGAAGAGTACATAGAGCACATCTGGCCTGATACACTTAGTAGCTATATGAGCCTGGGTTCATCTGTAAAACAGATCATAATAGCACTGACCTTCTAAGGATGGTGCAAGGATCAAATAATAATTTCATAATGCTTTGCAAAATACCTGGCATAAAACACACATGTTTGTGGGGGTTATATGTGTATATACATAAGAGAGAGAGAGGAGAGAAGAGAGAGGAGAGAGGAAGAGAGGAAGAGAGGGAGAGAGGGAGAGAGAGGAGAGAGAGGAGAGAGGGAGAGAGGGAGAGAGGGAGAGAGGGAGAGAGGGAGAGAGGGAGAGAGGGAGAGAGAGAGAGAGGGAGAGAGAGAGAGAGGGAGAGAGAGAGAGAGGGAGAGAGGGAGAGAGGGAGAGAGAGAGAGAGGGAGAGAGAGGGAGAGAGAGAGAGAGAGAGAGAGAGAGAGAGAGAGAGAGAGAGAGAGAGAGAGAGAGAGAGAGAGAGGAGAGAGAGAGAGAGAGAGAGAGAGAGAGAGAGAGAGAGAGAGAGAGAGAGAGAGAGAGAGAGAGAGAGAGAGATTTAGTCAGCTATTAGAGCCCCAGACTTGTAATCAGGAAGACCCGAGTTTAAATCTGGCCTCAGAGACTAAGTAGCTATGTGACCCAAACCAAGCCACTTAACCCTATTTACTTCAGTTTTCTCATCTGTAAAATGAGCTGAAAAATAAAGTGGTCAAGTCACTCCAGTGTTTCTGCCAAGAAAACCCCAAATGGGATCATGAAGAATTGGATATGATTGAAATTACAACAACAAAGCAAACAAATAATGCACATATATACTGTAAAGAGAATAATATCAAGGAATTGGTTCCCAAGAGGTAGAGAGTGTATGTTTTTTTTTTAACTATCTCCTTCAAACAGACACACACACACACACACACACACACACACACACACACACACACACACACACACAAGGCAGGCCCGTCTCCACCCAGAACTCTATGTTGATTTAGGAACTACATGCTGCCAGTCTTTTCATGCATTTGCTTGTTTTTCTAATTTTTGTTCTTCTTTATTCTCTTTGTTAAAAGGGATAATTGATTAAATAGAGAAGGGAGAATGAATACAGCTAGAAACGAAAGTGATATCAAACCAAACAACAAAACTGAAAATTTAGAATAGAATGTTCATCCTCTTTAATTTCCCTTTTGGGGTGATTAGTAATTTGGTTAATATTGTCAATTCCACTTCCATATTACAGCTCAGCTCGTGATCCCTTTCTCTTTAACAAACAGAGCTTTGGGGTGCTCATCAAGCTCTCATCTGGTACCTGTTTCAGTCACTGCCTCTCCTAACTCATTCTCCTCTTGGCTGAGCAAAATTAGCTTTCCAAAATACGTTCTGATCATAGTACCCTCCTACTTAAAAAGTATCCCATAGTTTCTCCTCCTCTGGGGTAAAATGTAAATTCCCCATCTTGGTATTTTTAAAGCTTTCACAAACTTGTACCACTCTAGCTTTCCAGTTTTATTTCACATCCCCGTACGCTTCAATGCAACTATGGAGCACCTGTTGGTCCTTATATTGCAGCCAATATAATCTCTTGTTCCTTGAACTCAAAATTTTACCCCCTAGCTTTTGCAGAGCCATTTTGGCATATTTATTGATGCCTTCCCTTCCTTCCTCCATTAAGAACTCTAAAATAGCTAAAGTGCCACCTCTTTACAGGAAGGATCGCCTGATGACTCAGTTAGGTTTTGCTGCTTCTTCACAAAAAATCCATGTAAATAACTGCCCAAACGTCTCCTCTCTTCCACCCAAGAATGTGAGCTCCTTGAAAATAGGGGCTGTTTGTAAATTTATCTTTAGCGCTCTCTCTCTTTGTCTCTGTCTGTCTGTCTGTCTGTCTGTCTCTCTCTCTCTCTCGCTCGCTCATGTGTGGGTAGATATATATATATATATATATATATATATATACACACACACATACACACATATATATATATATGTATATATATACATATATATATATATATATATATATATATATATATATATATATATACACATATAACCCCCCACAAATATGTACTTGCTTTATTCCAGGTATTTTGCAAAGTATTATGAAATTATTATTTGATCCTTGCACCATCCTTAGGATCTATAGATCTAAAGAGCTATAGAGGCTGTTTGTAAATTTATCTTTAGATCTATAGTTCCAGTGCCTTTATTATAACTCAATCAATAAGTATTTATTAAACACTTACTATGTCACAGGTAAGGCAGTTGATAGAGTGATGAATTTGGAGTCAGGAAAACTCTTCTTCCTGAGTTCAAATCCAGTCTAAGATACTTATTAGCTGTGTAATCTTATTTGTCTCATTTTTCTCATCTGTAAAATTGGTTGGGAGAAGAAAGGGCAAACCATTCCAATTATTTTTACTGAGGAAATGCCACATGGGCTCATAGAGAGTTGGACATGATAAAGAAAAACAACTGAATGTAGCAGAGAGGCAATATTAGCAATAATTGCTTGTTGGATTAAATTGAAATATAATTAATATTGGTTAAAAAAAGGAAAATAATTTATAAATTAACAAGTGTTATGTGTACTTAGAAAGTACATAGCACCAAGTCATTCATTTGCATAATAATGTTCAGAATAATTAAAGCTATTATCATTGTTATAATGAAAGTAAAAGGAAAGTTATGCTTTCGGGTAAATCTTCCTAAAATATATTTTTCCAAAAAAAAAAAATACATATCTAAGAGGAGGTGTAATACTTTCTGGGAAACTTCATTGTTCATGCAGGGAAGCTGCAGAAATTTTGCATTCTGTTCCTACACCTTGATAAGAACTTCTAGAACTCACCCCTGGAGGATCTCATGAAGGACCTAAGAATGGTTAGAAGAGAGAATTGAAAGAAGGAAGAAGAACCTTGAGATCTGTCTCATATATCTAAAAGGCAAGCATGTGAAAGAAAGACTGTTTTGGCCCAGGGGGTATAACTTGAATCAATGGTACAAGTTCTAAAGAGGCCAATTTTGTCCTGATTTCAGGAATGCCCTAAGAATTAGATCTGCCTCAAAGTGAATTAGGCTTCCTAGGAAAGTTGAAGGGCTTGCACCATACGGGAGAGTTTCTGTCAGAGTCTGAATGACCACTTGTTGAACATGATGAACATGCAAAGGGATTGTGGGATTTGCAGTCAGGAATCACACCTCAGAAATAGAATTTAACAAATTAAGCCACACTTAACTTAGTTTTCTTATCTATACAAATGGACCTAACAAGCCCACCTGAACCATAGTTTGTTGAAAGGATTAAATAAGATGATGTCTGCCCTGTAAAACTTAAATGCTGTTGAAATGTGAGCTATTATTGTCAGTTGGGTTCCTTGTTCTGGTGTGGATTGGACTAGGAGTCCTTTCCAAAATTCAAAGTCTGGGATGCTGTTCTCTTCCTCCTGATCAAGTTGGCAGGCAGAACAGAAAAATATGTGAGCCAAGATGCTGAATTTTTTTTTGTCAATATGTGAAATCAAGGATGAGGAGGAAACTTAAATGTCACAAGAAGCCTAAAGGTAATTTTGAGTCACAGTTAAGATGTATACTATCACCATCCATTTGTCCAAAGAACCCATCATATTTTCCCTTAGGATGTCAAAGCCAAAGCATGAGTAACTATCATAAATAAATCACTGAATACACTTGAAATTTCAGATACCACCATAACCACAATCCCCTATCAATATGGCCAAAAAAAAATCATCGTCTTTGGTGGACAGAAAATTATTCACATAAAGTGAGTAACTCATGTACAAATTCAATAATCAGAAGTCTCTCTAGCCTTTGAATCCATTGAAATGCTATCAATGGTTGACCTCGTTATTGAGAAGCTGTATCGTGTATTGGTAGATCTCTAACTTGGGAGGGGATAAAACCTATATTCACATTTCATCCTCTGTCATATACCAGCTGTGGACAAACCACCTAAACTCTCAGTATAAGAAAATTATGAAAAATTAAAATGCAGATAAATTAATAATCTTTATAGGTGTGGGGATTTCCCACTCTGGATATTCTTTACCCAGATTCATACCAAAACAAAATGATTTTGTGTTGGCATTCAAGTGTTGAGACCCTGGATATCTTAGAATCAGCCAGAGTCAGGATGAGCAAAAGCCTTTATTCCTGGTTTTTTGGGCTCCTTGTCAGGGGATTAGATCTAGCAATCTCCATACCTCCTTCCTCCCTCTCCACCTCCAAGAGAATGAATCTCCTCCTCCTACTCCACCCACTGGTCTCACTTCCCCTTCTTTGTCCACATCCAGCAATCAAGCCAGCATAGAATAGTTAAGTAGGGTCATCCTCCAAACATGTTAAAAGAGAATTGTCCAATTGGTAATTAGCCATGTGTGCTAGATTACCTTGCATCTGCTCAGTTCTAGCTCTTTACATTCAAGGACCTCTGAAACCTAACCTCAATTTATATTTCCTCTCACCTTGACAAGGAGCTTGAAAGAGGTAAAACAATTAGATCAAATTCAAACAAGTGATAATATCAGGATTGGGGATTAGCCCTGGACATACTTTTTGCCTCTATGAATTTGTTTCAGTTGTTGACCAGACTTGAAGTGCCCAGTCCCATTTTTGTACCCAGCCACAGCTTATGGGTCCATCAATAATCACAATATCCTTCACGTTTCCCCTTGAAGACCTCATCTCATTTGCATAACCTTCCAGAAATACTAAAACTCAGTCTCCCTCTTCTTCAACTCACAGAATCACAGAATCTTACATTGCAAAGGACCATGAAGACTACATCCAGGGTTTCTTAACCCTTAAGTGTATCATAGAGCCCTTTGGCAGAGTAGTGAAATACATGGATACTTCATCAGAATAATGTTTTAAAGGCATGAAATATGTAGACTTACAAAAGAAATTGATGATATTGTTCAAGTTTTCAAAAATATTAAAAATACAAGTTCAAATTTGGAACTCTGTTCAAAGGGCTATAAAACTGTGCATACCCTTTGATCTAGCAATTCCATTACTGGGTCTGTATCCCAAAGAGATCATAAGAGAGGGGAAAGGACCCACATAGGCAAAAATGTTTATAACAGCTCTTTTTGTGGTGGCAAGGAATTGGAAATTGAGTGGATTTCCATGGATTGGGGAATAGCTGAATAAATTATGGTATACAAAAGTAATGGAATACTGATATTCTGTAAGAATGGTGAATAGGTTGATTTCAGAAAAGAATGTAAAAACTTATGTAAGTAAAATGAGCAGAACCAGAAAAAACATTATACACGGTAACAAGAAGATTGTGTGATTATCAACTGCATAAACTAAGTTCTTCTCAGGAATAAAGTGATCTGAGGCAATTCCAATAGACTGGTTAAAAAACACCATCCACATCCAGAGGAAAAACTATGGAGACTGAATGCAGACTGAAGCAATCTATTTTGACCTTTTTTGTTTTGTTTTGTTTCTTGTGATTTTTCCCTTTTGTTCTGATTTTCCTTTCCCAATATGACTCATATAGGAATGTTAAAAATGAAGGTATATTATTAACTTATATCAGATTGCTTGCTGTCTTAGAGGAGTGGGGAAGTGAGGAAGGGAGGGAGAAAAAAATTAGAATGTGAAGTCTTACAAAAAGATGTTTACATGTAATTGGAAAAAAATAATATACTATTAAAATAAAATTTTAAAAACTATAAGCTCACATACTCCCAAGTAAACAACCCCTTATAACCCATAATTGACTCAAAGTCCTCATTATAATGGGAATTTCTAGAGAACAGCCAGAGCTTTTCTGGAAGATCTTAAGAGGCGAGGAATCCATCACATCCAGAGGAAGTTTATATCACTAAAAGACAGCTCCAATTCTTTGGAAAAGTTTCCAAATACCAAACCTAAATAATCCTTTCTGCAATTTCAAGCCACTATTCCTGACTCTATCCTCTTGGACCAAGTAGAACTCATCTAATCTCATTTTTATATGATATTCCTTCAGTTATTTTAACAGAGCTATCAAGTCATTATTAAGTCTTCTCTTTTTCAGACTAAACACTCACTGGTTCCTCCAACTCATCCTTGAAAAGACAGCCTGTGGTCCCATCGCCATCTTGGGGCATCAGTTTGTGGATATCCGATCTTCAGGGGAGTGGCCAGAATCTAACATCAGACTCTATATAGAGTCTGAACAATCTCCCCAACCTTTCTGAATACTGAGCCCTTCAGTCTAAAAACTGATGACAGTCTGTGCCACTCATTTGTCAGTTCCTCATGGACTAAACTACCTTGTGGAATCTCTCCTATCATTGTTTTATTGTGTTAATTAACTGTTATTTAATTTTATGTGGGAGGGGTATTATTAGTATTGTTGCCCAAACTAGAACATAAGCTTCTGGATGGCAGAGAAGGTGTTGATGCTTCCTAGCATGTCCAAGATCTCACAACATGGGCACCCAGAATGTTACCATTGTGCTATTGAACAATATCACAACTCAGAAATAAAAGTGCTCAGACTGTGGAGGGAAGGAAGAAACTAACCGACACATCATACCCACTGATTAAATGACTACTGTGTGTCAAGCATCCTTTCAAGTTCTGCACATAGAGAGACAAATATAAACCAGTCTCTGCCCTCAAGAAGCTTCTAATACATGAGGGAGATTTCACAATAGTCATTTTCTGGGGAAAATAATCAAACAGCTGAAGCAAATACAAAATCACCATGGCAACCAGTTCATCTAGCAAAGACCCCAAACTGGGCTACACCTGATTTTCTCTCTTCCTGTCAGAATGAGCCTAATCCTATTTCCATATGACATCTTTCACTTACTTTTAGACAGCAGTAATGGCACCCTGAGACATCCCTTCTCAAACTACACACCCCAATGATGCTCAGTCCGCTAGATCTGTATGACCTTGGATGAAGATGGAATTTGTCTCTCTTACCGATATAATTTCCAGAGCACTGAAGATAAAGTAGACCTCCCTTCTGTCAGGAGATGAGCTGGGGACCCATGAGTTAATGAAATGAATCGGGAGAATCATTTCAGGAAACATTTGTTCAATCCCTTGCAAGAGCCCAACACTGTGTCAGGTCCTAAGGTTTTAAAAACAAATCAAGCATTTCCTACCTCCAGGAGCTTCCAGTCTGCTGAGAGCAGGAGGGAAATGGATAAAAATTAATGTTTACACATTAAAATGCAAACAGGAATGCGCTAATAGATACAGAAGTGACCTGGAAGCCATAAAATAACATCTCTTACTTGTAAACTTGGCAACTATCTAAAATTATAAATCACAGGATGATTGCATTGGTAGAGATGATTTTCTCACCTGGGAAATCTCTACCCCAATGAAACAATGGGTTCTTTGTCCACCTATAACCAAGTGGAAAGTTTTGCTTAGTTATGAACTAAACTTGTAGTTTCTTTGGTACGGAAAACTCCTTCTCCTAATACAGCCCTGTGGTTGACACTCTTAAAGAGTTAACTGAGTCCTGAGAGGTTAAATGATTTACCCAGGGTTACCGGGGCTTCATGCACCAGAGACAGGACTTGAATTCAGCAGCTCCTGAGTAAGATCACCTTTCTATGTGCCTCCCAAATGCAAAGTACAGAAAAAAATAATAGTAAGTAGTCAACAAGGAAGAATCAGGGGACAGGGGACAGCATCCCAGACATAGGGTTCAGAACATGGCATCCATGAGACAGGGCCAGTAGATTGGTTTATTTGGTTCAGCTCTACTGCGAGGCAGAGATTCTCTCAGAGAATAGCAAGGGTTCAATGGTTTTTCTTAATCAATCGAGTAAAATCTCCTGACATTTACTCAGAGACATGTGTCTTTAAGGGAACCAAGATAGCCACCTGAGAGACTGTGGCCCCCTGACTGACAGGTGCTGCTGGTCTTACAGTTTATGAAGCTCTTTTTCATTGTGTCTCTCTGGCTTCTGCTTCCTTTCTTACACACTCATACTTACACATAGACATACTATCCACCATACACACTCAAACACTTACACACCAACAGACACACACTTATACTCACACACAAAAGCACACGATCGGATAAACATATGCTTCCTCAAATACATACATACCATTAGACATACAGACATCCACACCTACATAATTACAATACACACATACACCTAGATATTTATAGAGCCCCATCTCACACATTAGTCACTTTCTTCTGACACACATACACATTGTCAGATACGCACACTTTGCACACACACAATTACCACACACAGACCTACTCTCATACATACACATTTATTCAGACACACATACACACAGTTATCAGTTTCTTTTGAGAGATTCCAACATACATACATACTATCAGATATGCATACTTGTGTTTACACACACACACACACACATATATATATGTGTGTGTGTGTGTGTATTTATACATACATATATATATACAATCTGAAATGAGAAGTTAATATCCATATTTATTCCATGGAGTACATTAAAGGTTCACCCAACACAACCATATTAGCTATCCCAGATTTCTAAACTCCAGGCAGAAAATGAACAGCCCAGGATGACCCTGCAGCTTATAGCAGGCAGGCTTTCTCCCATCCCCATCTTCTAGGCTTGGTTATCAGTGCCCACAGAATCCAAAGAGATAAATCCATGGAAGAGCTTTATGTAGCTGCAGCTGCTGGGAGGAAAAGAGAAAATGGGTTCGGAGCAATTTCCCTGTGATGGAAAGTGAGACACAATTTTCAGAAATGGCCCAAGGGCCTTCACCAGCCCCAGCCAAGGAGCTGCCTCCTTCCTGGGGAGGCCAGAGGGGTCTCCACATCCCCGTCAGGCACAGCAGCAGTGGGACCAATGTTTATAGAGAGCATTAAGGTTTAGAAAGCACTTTACAGATATGTTTTTCATCAATGCCCATAACAACATTCCGAGTTAAGTGCTATTATGATACTCATAGGAAAATGAGACAGACAGGGTTGAAGTGACTTATCCAACTTACATATCTAGTCAGTGTCTATGCTGAGATTTGAACAGAGTGCTTCCTGACCCCAGGCTCAGTATTCTGTGCCATATTGGGGATAAGGGACATCCAACAGGGATGGAAAAGAGAATAAGCATTCATTAAGTGCCACCATATACCAGTGTTTTACAAATATATATCATTTGATCCCTGGGACTCAGTTTCCTCCTCTGTAAAATGGCCTCTTCTAGATCTAAGCAAATGATCCTAAATAATTGTTGCCAATCCCATCTCATAATCTTAAGGATATTCAAGGCTTCTGTCACTCAGATTACTTAAATGCTCACCACTGTTCTACAGAACTCTGTAAATGAGAAAAAAATTGTTCTTTTTAAAAATGTTCTTCCTTCTCATAATAGCAAGCAAAGAAATTATTCAAGAGGGGAAATACAATTGGTTAATAGGTTCTGCTTCCTGTTGGGACTCTAGTGCCCCCTAAACTTAAGCAGTTAAAAATAAACAGCAAGAGGTCACTTTATAGAGCGGATTCCCCACCATTGAGGTCTATTAATAAGACTAGATAATCACTTTGCGGAGACATTGTAAAAGGAATATCTAGACACTATAGCTCTGGCTAGATGGCATCTGTGGTCCCCTTCATCCATGAACTCCTTGAAAAGACAGAATTATTTTGGCCTTTCTATCACTAATGTTATCAGTGCCTAGCACAGAGTAGGCACTTAATGAAGCTTGTTGACTTGATTTGTCATTAGATTATTGTATGAATTTATCTTTTCTTGCTCCAAAATTTCCCATTGTCTTCCCTCCTTCTCTCCTTCTCTTCTTCTCCCTTTCTCCCTCCCTCCCTCCCTTTATCTCTCTCTCTCTCTCTCTCTCTCTCTCTCTCTCTCTCTCTCTCTCTCTCTCTCTCTCTCTCTCTCACATACACACACACACACACACACACACACGTACATTAAACACACAGACAGAGATAGGAAACATATATAGATGTCATCTAAAAATGCCCATCATGGCATGAGAAATTCACACAAATACCTTTGATCTTAATTTCACTTCTTTTACAAAGATAATTCCTCCAGTAATGAACAATTACTCTAATTGGGATAGGCTCTAGCTAGAGTTCATTTTTTTTTTTCTGTTTGTAAATCCCAATCTAGATCTATTATTTAATTGACATAGGAAATTTCCAATATTGGAATCTCCATCATTAACATAGCTCTGCAACTCACTTATAATTTGTGGCCTTAGAGAGTTGATTCATCAGAGCTTCTAAAAGATTTAATTAATTTTAATACACATTGCTTTATGAATCATGTTGGGAGAGAAAAATTATAACAAAAGGGAAAACCAATGGAAGAGAAAAATGGAAAAAAGAAGTAAGCATATATTATGTTGATTTACATTCAGGCTCCTTAGTTCTTTTTCTGGATGCAGATGGCATTTTGGATTGCTTGGGATTACTAAACCATTGAGAAGAACCAAGTCTTTCATAATTGGTCATTGCACATTCTTGTTATTGTGTACAATGTATTCCTGGTTCTGCTTGTTTCATTCAACGTCAGTTCATGTAAATCTTTCTAGGCCTTTCTAAAATCAGCTTGTTCATCATTTTTATAGAATAACAATATTCTATTACCTTCATATACAACAACTTCTTTAGCCATTCCCCAAATGATGAGCATTCACTTCTTTTCCAATTCTTTGCCATCACAAAAATAGCTGCTATAAACATTTTTACACATGAATCCTTTTCCCTCCTGTATGATTTCCTTGGGATACAGACCCCAGCAAAGGCATTGATGGGTCAAAAGGTATGCACAGTTTTATAGCCCTTTGCACATAATTCCAAATTGTTCTCCAGAATGGTTTGATCATTTCACGAGTCTATCAGAAATGCATTAGTGTCCCAGTTTTCCCATGATCCCTCCAACATTTATCATTATCTTTTACTGTCATCTTAACCAATCTGAGGTGGTACTTCAGTTATTTTAATTTGTATTTCTCTAATCAATAGTGATTTAAAGCATTGTTTCATATGACTATAGATGGCTTTAATTTCATCATCTGAAAATTGTCCACATCTTCTCACCATTTATCTATTGAAGAATAACTTGAACTCATATAAATTTGACACAGATCTTTATATATTTTAGAGATGAGACCTTTATCATAAATACTGGCTGTAAAGATTTTTTCCCAGCTTTGTATCTCCCCTTTGAACTTGTTTCTGTTGATTTTGTTTGCAAAAACTTTTTAATTTAATGTAATCAAAATTGTCCATTTGATAATGCTCTCTAGTTCTTTGGTCATATATCCCTCTCTTCTTTAAAGATCTGACAGGTAAATTATCACTTGCACTCCTAATTTGTTTATGTTGTCATTCTTTATGCCTAAATCATGTATTCATTTTGACTTTATTTTGGTGTGAGATGAGAGTCTATGCCAAGTTTCTGATATATTATTTTTCAGTTTTCTCAGCAACTTTTGTCAAATAGTGAATTGTTATCCCAGAAGCTGGAATTTGGATGGGGGGGTTATCAAATACCAGATTACTATAGGCATTGATTATTGTATTGTGTATATGTAATCTATTCCACCGATCTATTCTTGGCCAGTACAAGAATTGAGAAGGGCCCCAGAAAAAGCTACTAAAATGGCCCAAATTTGGTAACTGCTGTTTTATAATATAGTTTCAGATCTACTACTGCTAGATCATCATCTTTTGTATTTTTTCATTAATTTCCTTGATATTTTGACCTTTTGTTCTTCTAGATGAATTTTTAATTATTTTTCTAGTTCTAAAAATAATTTTTGGCAGTTTTATTGGTACAGCGCTGAAAAAGTAGATTACTTTAGGTAGAATTGTAATTTTTATTATATTAGCTCAGCCTACTCATGAGTAATTGATATTTGCTTCTTTAATTTTTTCCACTCGTGACCCCTTTTTGTCTGAAAAATTCTGACATGACCCCGGGTATATCGGTATATAAAACAGATATACAATTCAAAGATTCTAATAATAAATCTTTGTTTCATGACTCCCACAATCACTTATGAGACCCCAGAAGAAGTCATAAGCCACAATTTAAGAAACAGGAGCCTAGAGCACTGGAAAATTATGCACAAAGAGTTGCCATGTATCAGGGTCAGAATTTCAACTCAAAAATTTCTATGCTGAGATCAATTCCAAACCATTACGCTTGGTTGCTACTCTGTACATGTTATATCTCATGATTACAATAGACCTTAAGTGATTTTTTTATGTGGAAAAAATTAAAACCCAATTTATTCCTGTAAAAAAAGCATTTAAGGGGGCAGCTACATGGTGCAATGAATAGAGAACCAGCTTTGGACTGAGGAGGATCTGAGTTCAAATTTAAACTCAAGACACTTAACACTCATTAGCTGTGTTACTTTGGGCAAATGAACCTCAATTGCCACACGCACACACACACACACCACACACACACACACACAATCACACACATACAAAAACATTTGAGTATTAAAATATGCTCTCTCTTAATATCATTAGAAATGCTTCTGATTCCATATGGTTTTAAAATAGTTGGGCCCCTCCTTCACCATCATTAATCTCAAATCAATATGTCAAGGTCTGGGATTGAAGTACTGAGGGAACGTTTTCTGCCCACCCACCTCCCAACCCTTTGGGACCTTTCTGGAATTTAGGGAGTGATCTGAGGGTCACTGAGGTGTACTGGCCCCACCCAGAGTCACACAACCAATCAGTATTAGAGACAGTATTAGAAGCCAAGTCCTCCTGACTCATCCAGTGTTCTATTCACTATACCAAGACCCCTCTTTCATAATGACTGAGAAGAGAAGGTAAAGGACTTATTAAGCATTTAATAACTATCTTTCATGTCTTAGGTACTATCTAGGTGCTTTACAGATAGTATCTCATTTGATAATATATTTAAAATCAAATGATAGGAATAATATTACTGAGTTCCGAAGACAAACCTGGTCTTCTACACTAATTTTTTTTCTACTTTCAAATGGTCCAATCCATTTAACTATTATATTCCTATATTCATTAACCTTTATAAATCAGGCCTAATCCAGAATAACAAAATAAGCATTTTCTGGTACTTCTTAGCATGTTCCAAGAAAGCCACTACTCTATCAATTTACCACAATAGCCAGAAGTGGATAATAATACAGAGACCTACATAAACTCCACACCCAACTCAATCTGCATGGTCTCCCTCCATAGACGAATTCTATAGTTCTTCTATAATACCACGAGGTGGTACATGGGCTTTGGCACAGAAAGTTGGAAACTGGCATATATTGTGTGACAAATGATATGGCCAAGTGATTATTTAGCTTTTCAGGCTGCCAGGTGGGCCCCAAGAGTAACCAGCTGGAGTTTGGAAAAATCGCCACCCCAGCATCTGGGGAAATAGTGCATCTGTTTAGATTTATTTTATTTCTGATCTGTAGCTTCTCATAAAATTTTAAATCCTTTAACTCTTTTCAGCATAAAACATAAACCTTCCTTGATTGTTGTGGTAGTTTAAGCACAGGCATTAGGGGTTCAATAAGACAGTAATTTGTGAAAGCATTGCATTTCATATAATCAGAGGATATATAGGATGTCGATAATAAGAACTGGGAAAATTTGGAATGATGAAAAATGGGTCCCAAAGAGGCAGCCTTTGCTACTTTTGCTAATTCAAAGGCAAACATCCAAGATAAATGTCCTTTGGAGCTGTTTTCATTTTTTTTTTAGAATTTAATTGGCATTGAGAACTCCTAGGAAAGAAATTCCTCCCAGCAAAGGAAACCAACATAGACTGTGTCATGTTAACCCGTGAGACTTACCTGGAATATTGAGAGGGAAAGTGACTGGCTGAGAGGAGAGAGGGAATTTGAACTCAGGTCTCTGCCTGGAAGACCAACTTGATTCTCCTTTGGGCATTTCCAGTGATAATTTTTGATATTTATGTAATTATATTGTATCATATTCTAAACAAAATGTATATATATATATATATATATTACATGTTATATAATATATACTTTTATATATAAATACATATACATATGTTTATATATATATATTACACACACACACACACACACACACATATATATATATATATATATATATATATATATATATATATATATATATATATATATATATATATATATATATATATATATATATATATATATATACACACATACATTTCTTGACATGAGGATCAATTTGATTCTCCTTTAGATATTTCTAAGTATATTATCTACTAATTACATTTCATTATAATTATATATTTAATATTCTTATAATTATAATTTATATTACATAATTATATAATCTTATCAACCTTCTCTAAAATTTACTTCTGACTGGTGTTCTATCCACTGTACCACCTAGCTGCCCTTAAACCCCCTAGAGCTTCCTTCAAAGCACAGTCAGAGGCTCCCTCAGCTGCTCTATTATTCTGAATCCTCCCAGTTTTAAATATTCTCTCCTTCTTTGAAAAACTTTGTCTCTACTTTTGATTTATTTCATATGTGCATGTCATAGGCCAACCTACAATTCCATAGAAGAATATAATCTCCATGAAGACAGAGACTTGAACACAGCAAGAGCTCGGGCAGTGTTTGTTAAACTGAAGCACAGCTATAGTCATTACTAGTCTCATTTTGCAGATGAGAAGACTGAGTTTCAGAGAGATGAAGTGAGTCACTCCTTTGGATGGAATCCAGGATAAAGCAATATTTGATCTGTGTTTTAGCAAAGCTCCTTATCTGAGGTGCAGTTCCTTACAAGTGGGATCAGTCTGCAGTAATAATTAATTGACAGGTATTTACAGTGTGATACTGTCTCATTGCCTGTCAGAGTGTGGACAATTGGGGGTACCAGCTCTTCAGTGACATAACAGACTTGAGAAGGGCCCCAGAAAAAGCTACTAAAATGTCCCAGAACATGGTTATAGACACAAAAGTATATGCTGAGATGAGGATTTTTAAAAGGTGGCCACGTAAGGGGAAGAGTTCCAGACTCCTAAACTTAATTCTTGGCCCTGGGGATGCTAAGGGGCACAGTGGATAGAGCACAGGCCCTGGAGGTAGGAGGCTCTGAGTTCAAATCAGACTTAGACACTTTTTAGCTGTGTGATCTTGAATAAGTCACTTAATTCTGATTGCCTAAAAAAAATGTTCTATGCCCCAACACCTTATTACATGGAGATGCTTCCTTGACTTGAGTTATAGATAGGTATGATATGTAAACAACATTCTCTACACCCTTAAGGATTTAAGTTCTCTGGGTCAAGAAAGGGAAAACCATGACTGGCATTTAACAAGATAAATGTTCCTCTGGCATTTCATATAATAAGAGAATTTCAGCAATTCCAGAGGGGAGTTTCACATATCCAATCAAGGACTTCTGGCTAAATATTCCTATATTAGTTAACCTCTAAACTCTGCCATCTACTGGCAGCTTCTTGGGGATTAATTTCCTTATCTAGAATTGAGAAAATCTGCTGAAGATCTCAAACAAACAAACAAACAAACAAAAAACAACTTCCCTTTAGTTCTAGCAATTTATATTGGATGAGGCACAAGACATACAAAACAAATGGTCACTGCCACTCCCCAAGGAGTGGATAATCTAATATTATCTCCTTACTCCTATTCTATCATTGTTGCCCATGGCTCAGGGTTCTCACCTCACAACTGAGTTCAAAGTGACCTGGATCAATTAAGGGGACCTGACCACAAAAGGAAAACACAAGAGAAATGTAAATAAAAGTAAATTATAATGGATTTTGTTTCCTCCAAATTGGGTACAAGTCCTACACAGATTTTCAATGTGGAATATGCTCTTTTACTATTGGGTTTTATTTTACTATTGGCTCAGACCACAGAAGAGATGGTTCCTCCAAAGTGGTGGCTCCATCCTCCTAAACCTTAGTCAACCAATTATCAAGAGGTAATCAGGTAATTCCAATCAGGAAAGAGCTGGTGAGAAATTTCCAACACCCGGAGCCTTTGAAAGATTCTCACCATATAATCTCATCAAGTTGATGGTCATGGGAAGGGGAGGACTCATGAAATCAATCAGACACTCTATTTAAGCCAATATCATAAGAAACATATTGGGTAAGAGCGCATATGATTATGTCATTCAACTTCTCATAAAGCTTCAGTGACTCCCTACTGCCTCAGGCATAAAATAAAGGTCATTTCTTTGGTTTTTAAAGCATTTTACAATCTGTCTCCAACTTATCTTTCCACTCAGATTCATATTACTTCCCATCACTGATTCTATATTCCAATTAAATTAGCTCACCTATGGCTTTCCATTCCGGACATTTTACATTATGTCACCAGGCCTTTGCATACCTGGAAAGCTCTCCATCTCCATTACCCTTATTTTATATCCTCCTAGCTTTACTCAAGACTCATGTCTAGAACTATGTTCTAGTAGGAGTCTCTCCTAAAATGGTAACTATTGCCTCCCACACCATGAATTATTTGGATTATATATATGTATTGCCACCCAATAGAAATTGCCACTGAATAGACTATTTTTATTTTGTTTCTGTATCCTCTGTAAGCCCCACTTAGCAGAGGGGCTAGAACACGGTAAATGCTTACTAATTGTCTATTGAATTGATCTACTTTAAAGTTGGTTAGTCCACACACTCCCCAAAGTGGAGCTTTCTCTGCTATTTACCATCAGCCAAGTAAATTTAATCCCTTGGTATTTTTGTTTAAAGGATCTGTAAAATTCTTGCCCCATAGTACAATACTTATCTGCTTAATGGGGATGTTGGGAGGTTTAATTAATATTTGTAAAGAGCATTTCTAAGATCCCTGAATTCAAGAGAAACATGCCTATTATCTACTACCCACAACCCTTATTGTTGTGGTCTATTCCAGCCAGAGTGCTCTCTGGACTTGGAGAAATTTCTGACCCTGACGGCAGCCTCCTAAACTCCAATTAGCCATCCAGCTGTGCCATTCTCTCTGCTAAAAGTGGCCACATACAGTAATGCCAGCATTATGTGTCTGAGACCAAACCAAAATGATGGCCTTGAAACAGGGTTCAGTGTCGGCAAGTTCTGAGCTGGGGCGACCAGACGTATCCTGCAGACAGACCAAGATGAAGGGCATTTTATTCAGATAATAGACTGAAAATTACAGAAATCATGTTGGAAAAGGACAAGGGAGGAAATTTGTCTCTTATTTATTCTTTCATCTAAAATCAGAATGCAGTTACCTCTTCAGCCTTTCTGGGGTCTTTGGGTCTTTCCATTCTTTCTGGGATATTTGGAAAGACAACATATATGAATCAATAGAAAATGCCAAATTAGGTGCCAAGCACTTTGGATGTTGTGATTAATTCTTATTTACACATACAATATACAATAAGATATATAAAATGTGCCCCAGACAAGGGATAGTTTATTAGAATCCAAGAAGCTGTGTACCCTCGACAGAACACACTCACAAATGTCAAGGGTTGAAGGATGCAGTCCAGTGCTCTCTGGATCAAGCAGGACACATAGTCTCTTTTATAAAGAGAGACATTCAAAGTCCACAAAATAGATTCATTTTCTAAAACTGTCTCAGAATCTAACAGAAAGGAATCTCTTTATATTGATGTTGCCAACCATGGCTTAGGGGTCGTAGGAGTAGGAGTAGGAAGCAGAGAGTAGAGTCCACAAGGAAAGCTTGGTGGAGAAGCAGCACAGCATATGGTACACACATTTCTATTCTCAAAGACAAGAAGATCTAGGGTTCAGATCCCACATCAAACCCCTCACCAGAATTCAAACCCCTGTTTTTCTCATCTGCAATTCCAGGACTCTTTACCATATGATGCTCTCTTAGTGTTCAAATTATGTGTGCATAAAAGAAGCTCCACAACTCAATGTCTCTTTCTTATTAGCTTTTCAATGTTGATTATAGATGTATTCTATACATATATGCATGTATACATGCATGCAACTATGTATTATACTTTTAGAATTTTGCCCATAAACATTTTTAAGAAATTACGATCATAAATTCAGGATTTTGCCACTGCACAAGCTGTATTATCATGTGGACAAGAGTCATCCCATGCATGGACTTTTCTGATTGGCTCGTTGCTAGAACTAATCAGTGTGAGTTACCACCTGGACAATTATAGCTTTCCACTTTCCAAAGATAGATGACAGAGATTAAGAAAAAAAATCAATATAGATATTTAAATAGATTGACAGAGATATAGATAGATGATGGATACACATGACATTTACAATACATAATAGCTCATATTATACATATATATAACATATATAGATATAGATATTTCTGAGGTGGGAGAAGTGTCTAAACTTGTGTTTTCATTTAATTTGGAAATTATTTAACTGCACATCAACAACTCCCTTCTAACAATTCCAGAGACAGTGAGAAATCATGACTTGTCAGTGAAATACACAAACTGCACAAAGGGAAGGCTTCAATCCATATCTTACTGACCCTAAAGCATATCCTGTATCACCATAACAGGCTGCCTTTCATAAACAATAATGGTAGCTCTTACATCCCATATTACAGTTCTAAAGTACTTTCCACAGATCATATAGATTTTGAGCTAAAGAATACTTTGGAGATCATCTACTTTGCCCTTCTTATTTTATATATAGGAAAAATTGACTCAGAGAAGCTAAGCCATGGGCCCAGGCCCACACAGCTAGTGTATGACAAAATAGGGACTAAGTTCGGCTGTTTGTGACACCAAAGCTGGTCTCAACTATTTCTCAACATCACTGTAAAGGATGAAAATTTGATCTTTTTAAGGATTTCTTTTTAAAAAAAAAAATCACCAAGCAAAACATGAATTATTTTGACTCTGCCTTATATTTATTTCTTTAAAACCTTGCCCACTAATCACTTGGAATCAAGTGAAGGAGAAACATTTCCATATGGGGAAAAAGCCGAGATGTTTAGTCAGCAAAGTGTTCCAGTATTTATTTACAATCCTTGGTCATTAGTACAGTGAGGATTTATTCTGTCTTGGAGGTCAGAAAAATGCTACTTGGTTGAAGGCTTTCTTGGGGGAAATATTGTCTTCACTGGCCTAATATATTTCCCGTGCTGTTAGCTAGTCTAAATATGAATTACTGAGGCCTTCATTGAATTCAGCTGCTGGGAATCCATGGGCTAAGCAGGCCTCCTCCATTCATCGGATCCTGACTTTGAAAAATTCAGTTGAAAGAGAACTGAAATGACCTGGCTCCAAAGGATGAGATGAACAATGGAGTTTCAGTAAAGCAAATATTCCATTTTCTTTCCCTGACGCCACATAGATTGAGAAGGATTTAAGGACATAGACAAGGCTGAATGACTGCTCTAAGGCAGGGGTCCTCAAACTATGGCCCTCGGGCCAGATGTGGCCCACTGAGGACCTTTATGTGGCCCTACAGTTTATGGCAAAATCAGACCGGAAGTGCTAAACTCGTTTTAGCAACAGGCACTTCTGGCACTGGGCTGAGGTTCATAGTTTTTTGTTTTTATTATATTCCGGCCCTCCAACAGTCTGAGGGACAGTAAACTGGCCCCCTATTTAAAAAGTTTGAAGACCACTGCAGTCTAAGGAGTTAGTTGAGGTTTTACTCATTAGCCTAGAGGCTAAAGATTGGGGCAAAACTCAGAGACCCTCAAATCCAACCCAAACCTGGCAAGTGACAGCACAAATTTGCCTAAAGTGCTTCAGCACGTTCTATTGTACTCTTGAGTCAGTTCTCACTATTAAGAAGTTTATTTTTGTTTTCTTTCTGACATCAGATCTGTGCTTGTTAACTTGCAACTCCTTATTGGGGCAGCTAGGTAGCAGAAAGGACAGTCAGAGTCTGCTGGATCTGAGTCCAAATGCAGCCTCAGATACTTACTAGCTGTGTGATTCTGGACAAGTCACTTAACTCTGTTTGCTTCTATTTCCTCACTGTAAAGTGAGTTGGAGAAGAAAAAGGCAAAACCGTTCTGTATTTTTGCCAAGAAAATCCCAATTGGGATCACAAAGGGTCATCAACAACAGAAGTGACTGAACAACAAAATTTGTAAAGTTATTTAAATTTATGCAAAGTGGTTAAAATAGTCATATATTTTATACCAGTGATTCCACTGCTACGCACATATCTCAAGAAGGTCACTGACTTTTTTAAGCCTCTTAGGCACTATGGTGTGGACCTCTATTTAGAGGCACTGGGGAGGCTAAAGTGGTAGATCCCTTAAGCTCAGGATTCTGAGGCTTCCATGCTAATCAGTTATCTACATCAAAGTCAGCATTAATACAGTAACCCCAAATAATAGTGGCCAGGGATCAAATAGGTCAATGTTTCCATGTTAATCAATAGAAGACTTAGATCTATGACTAGACACTAAAGTTTCAGGTTTGGTAAGACAGGGAGACTAAATCTTTGGGAGAACCCTATTTTACACCAATATAATTATTACAACAATTTTTATAATAACAAAGAATTGGATACAAAGTAGATATTTGTCAATTGGGGAATGGATAAATAAATTATAGTATACGAACGTAATGAAATATTACTATACTAGGAGAAAAATGGATGTAGAAAAGCACAGAGAAAATTACATAAACTGATGCAAAGTGAAAAGAACAGAGCCAAGAAAATACGCACAATGATTATAATATAAAATAAAATTGAAAACTCACAAAAAAATCAGTATCAAAGTTTCAGTGAACAAGTTTGACACCAAAGAAAAGATTAGAGAAGAATCCTCATCTCATTCTTTTTCATAGGTGGGAAATGCACAGGTGTAAAATAATGCATATGTTTTTGATGTTTTTATTATTTTTAAACTTTTTCCTCTTGTTTTTCTCAAAAAGAAAAACTTTATCATATGAAATGGCTCAGTGGGAAAGGGAAGAAGGAGGAACATTGATAAAAATTGATTTAAAAAAAGAATATGGACTTGGATTTTTGATTCCCTATTAAAATGTGAATATCCTAAGATGTGAACTCCTTAAATGAGTCTTGAATACCTGACTTGGAAGTAGATATAATTCGAGGACAACAACTAGGGGATTGGCCTTGGAGTCAGAAGAATTCAGGTTTAACCCTCCCTACCTTGACATCCAAGAACTATGTGACCTTCAATGTCTAAGGTAGAAATTGAATTTGGATCTCCCTGACTCATTACAAGGATCCCAGCAAAAAACAGACCCAGCATGGTATGAAGCCTAGAATCGGGGAGTTACAGATAAGAAAACCTGGCTTCAAAGCCCACCTCAGACTCCTTAAGTCTTATTCTAGCTATATGATCTAGAATAAGTCTTGATTTTTTTCTATCCCTCCATTTCCTCTTTCATCAAATGAGGATGATATTACTTGGAGAACCTATTTTACAATCTGCTTGGAATGATCAAGCAAGATGCAGTAAGTATTGCTATTTGAAAAAAATGTAAATTATTATAATTAACCTTTTTCTTCCCTTGCACTTAGGATTTCCTTTATAGAATTTACATCACCACAGAATTTCTGCCCCCCCCCTTCAAGCACAATGAAAAGTGAGTATTCATGAAACACAACCTTTGTCTCTTTTCCCCAAAAATTCTCATTTCTCAGCTTAAAATTCATTTATTTGTGTAGTTCGAGAGTCTAAATCACAACTGTCAACTTTATTTGCAGCAATCCTATAATAAGAATGTCATAAGGGTGACATAGGAACCAGTTTTAATATTAGGTTTTCAATAATTCATCAAGGGAAGCCCCTGCTTCCCACCACCGCCATAAGATTTCAGCATTGAAACCCAACATTCTTGAGCTATTATGACCCTTTTCTAGCTCCCAAAGAAATCCCAGCAAGGATAGGCTTGGGAGAACCTATGTACAGTTGATTCCCGTGCAGGAGATGACTAACCCATCCCTGCACAGAAGGGGGAACCGTTCACTGCTGCCATTATTGTTCAGATGCACAGGAGCTCACAGGTGGTGAGGCTGGCGGGGAGCCAAATGGGAAGGAAACAAAAGCCAAAGCATTCACTCTAACAGGAAAAGTATGTTTAGGATCCCAGCCTTTAAATATTGAGTGTAAACAGCTCAAAGAAAATGCTACCAGCTGAACCTTTTGGCCAGGAAGCCAATGTTCGGAAGAAGATGACAAAGGAAACTGTAAGCCATATTCAGCATTTCTCAGCTGTGTCCCCTTCTCCCTTCCAGCCCAAGTCCTTGTCAGTTCTTGCCTCAACGTTCAAAACCAATTCTCCCTTAGACTTTTGTGTTCTGCCAAACCAGCCTCTCCATGGCTGCCAAAATCATTTTTTCTAAAGTAGACATTTCATTATGTTATTATCTTGGTAGGTAGGTAGAACAAGAGGCTCTAGAGCTTGGAGTCAAGAAGACTCAAGTTCAAATCTAACATTAGACTTATATCTCAGAGTTGTTGTGAGGGTCTATTGAAATGATATTTGTAAAATGCTTAGCACAGTGCCTGGGTATGTAGTAAGTGTTTAATAAGTGTTTGTTTCCTTTTCACCTTTCTTTGCTTCCTTCCCTGAGAACAGTAAGTGTTAGGTTCTTACAAAGTGCTAATGAGATAATGAGATATTAGGTTCTTACTAAGTGCTAAGTCGGTACTTGACAATTCTCTAGTTCCGGCCTTTACTGGGAGTTTTACTTATGTTTATGGGTGAACTTGTATGGTTATCAGATAAATCTGAAGGAAAAGTGAATTCTGTCCACTAGAACAGCAGGGAGTTCTTCATTTCAAGCAAGGATGGAACTACAAAGGTGTAACGTGCTGTTGTCTCCAGAAGCTGCCAATTGCTCTCTGGGAAGAGATCTGCTGTATCAACTCAAATCTCTACTGTCTTTAGGATAAAATACAAACTCCTTGGTATTCATGTAAAAGCCTTCATAATTTCCTTCTGGCCTACCTTACTTCCCAACCTCCTCTTCACTTCCTCTCTTGCCAGTCAGCATCATAATAGTTGCTCCCAAAGCTCTACATGTCATTGCCAGCCTCCCTCCATCAGATGCCACCAATGGCTCCTTCCTACCTCTGCCTTTTTGAAAGCCTACAAGATCTAGAAAACCTACAGGTCAAATTTAAGGCCTGGAGGCCTTTGTCTGAAACTTCTGGTGTTCTTTGACTTTAAATCACCATGGATGATTTCTGTTTTATATATTAGGTTAAAAAATTCTTTTTTTTTTTTTTTACACTGTTTCTTTACATGTATCCTCAAATGCCTAAAGCAGTTTTTCATATAGTAGGAGTCTAATAAATGCTTCTTGGATTACATGAGGGGAAGAGTTGGAGCAATTCTTGTGATTTCTCAAAGGAGCAGGAAAAGAAAAAAAAAAAAAAAAAGCATGTCAGTTAAATATCTTCTCCATGGACAAATGGACACAGGAGCATCATGATTCGTATTTAAATTATACTGAATGAGAACCACTAGGGGGCATCATAGTGTACAAAGCATTAGGCCTGGAGTTAGGAAGACCCATCTTCTTGAATTCAAATCCAGCCTCAGATACTTATTAGCTCCATGATCTTGAGCAAGTCACTTGATCTTGTTTGTCTCAGTTACATCATCTACAAAATGAGGTAAGTGATTGTTGTTATCAAATGAAATAATAATTGTAAAATTCTAAAAATATTGCCTAGCACAGAGTGAATACTATATCAATATTAGCTACTATTAGTTATTTTTAATAAAAGTCTGTATCTTTCACCTTTTATATTACCATATTTTAGGCTAGATAATGCAACTGATAGAAAGTCAACTCTGTTTCAGGAGGATTTGACTTCAAATCTAACCTCAGACATGTATTAGCTGTGTGATCTTGGGCAACTCACTCAACTCTGTTTGCCTCAGTTTCTTCATCTGTAAAATGAGCTGAACAAGGAAATGACAAACCAGTCCAGAATCTCTGCCAAGAGAACCCCAAAGGGAGTCATGATGAATCAGATGCAAATGAAAAATGACTGAACAATAATCTTGAAAGCAATTATATATCTTTTTTCCTGATTAGCACAGCCCCTATTTCTTTAACATGTTTTGTTCACCTGACACAACAGAATGTATTCTCATCTCTATTTCAATATTATGTACTCCACAGGATGCCTCCATTTTCTGGATTCACATAGATGCTCCTGCTGGGACAGAGGCTCAGGGAGTGCCTGTTTCCCTGCTGATATTTCTTAGACAGCAAGAACAGGCAGGAGGCAGGGTGGGATGGACTCAGCAACCAAACCCTACATTGAGAGGTCTCAAAGCATGACGAGAAGAATGTAGCTCATCAACCCTCTTATCCTACACTGTTATTTTAAACAGTGAGAAACTGAACTGCAAAGAAGGAAAGGGATTTACCCAAAGTTTCAGAGCAGGGTAGTAGCAAAACTAAATAAATTTCTCAGGATTTGACTCATCCCTCAGACTGATGCACTTTCCATTATGTCCCACTGACTCTTGTGGGTGATTTGGTTTTAATTCAGGAAGATATTTCATGGGTATAATTTTAGAACATTTACTCATGAATGTACAATATGTGGCCTGGCACAGTGCATGGATGTGAGGTTTGTAATTAGGAAGATCTGCAAGAAAATCCTGTCCCAGGTACTAACTCTGGATGATCACCTAAGTTTTCTGTGCCTCATTTTCCTTATCTGTAAAAAGAGAAGATTGGATTCTTTGGGCTTTTGAATTCCCTTCCAACTTCCTATCTATGCAGGTAAGAGTCAAGATGAGGGAATAAAGGCAAGTACTCACCCTAACTCTCTCCTAAATATGTTTAAATAATGACTCTAAATAAAAAGATGAAGTGAAGCAATTTCCCAACTATAGACAACTTAGAAGATCAGCAGGAAAGGTCTGTTGCACCAGGATGGGAGAGCGTAGCTCTAGCCTCAGAAAACCAAAAGCAAACACGGGGACCACTGAATCAGCAGCAGTGCTGGCAATTTCTAGACCACTTAGCCTACAGATGCAAAATAAACAAGCAAAAAACAAAACAAAATAAAAACAAAAACAAATACTGGAATTTCCTCAGGAAAGTTTTGTCACACGAGGATGAAACAGGACCTCCAGCAAACTAGGACAGAACCTTGGAAGTCACTGAATCAGCAGCTGTGACAGCAGAAGCAGTAGGGGAAGTAGCAGCGGTGGCTGCCAGAGGTCTTAGCCCACAGATAAAAAGGGGGCCATAAGGAGTTACAGGAGTCTCTTTACTAGCACTGAGGCACAACTCTGTGGCTTTGTCCATACTCGGTTCCAAAACAGAACTTACATCTCGAGTGGATCAGGGATCCTCATCACAATTCCAGGGCAGAAAAGAGGGCTTGCAGTCCTTCACAGACCATAAGCCAGGAAAGTACAAAACACACATCCCCTTAGATAATATCACTTTGGAAGAGCTGAAAATGTAGGTCCCTAAAAGCTTCTTTGAAAATAGTTGCATAAAACTCCTAAAACTCTATCCTGGAAACAAAGCCCTACTTTAACAAAAATTAAGGAGTTAATAGGCTGGGAAAATGAGCAAAAACAGAAAAAGATTTTGAGCATAGAAATTTACTATGCTAACAAGGAAGATCAAAACACACACTCAGAAAAAAATAATAACGTCAAAGCTTCTATATCCAAAGCCTCTGAGAAAAAGAAGAATTGGGCTCAGACCATGGAAGATTTCAAAAGTGATTTTGAAAATCAAGTAAAAGAGATAAATGAAAACATGAAAGGAGAAATGAGAGTGGTGCAAAAAGAAGTACAAAAAGTCAATGAGGAATGAGAAGAAAGAGCAGGGAACGATATAAGAGAAGGGGAGGGTGTGATAGAAGAGAAAGTAGACTGGGTGAGAGAGTAGTCAGAAGCAAAATACTTTTGATGAGGGATAGAGTGAAAGGAGAGAGAGAATAAAATAAATAGAGGGAAATACAGTTAGTAGTCTCAATGGTGAAAAGAATTCTGAAGCAAGTTTCTCTGATGAAGGCATCATTTCTGAACTGAGTCAAATTTATAAAAAAAAAAGTCATTCCCCAATTGATAAATGATAAAAAGATATGCAGTTTTCAGATGAAGTAAGCAAACTATTTATAATAATAATGAAAAAAAAATATATTCTCATTAATTATTAACTGGAGAAATGGAATTGAAACAATTCTAAGGTACTACTTCATACCTATTAAATTGGCTAATTGGCCAGAAAAAAATAAAATGACAAATTTTGGAGGGTAGGAATGTGGGGAAAATAAGGCATTAAGGCACTGTTGGTAAAATTGTGAACTGAGTCAACCAATCTGTAGAGCAATTTGGAACTATGCTGAAAGAACTATAAAATCATGTATATCCTTTGACCTAACAGTACCACTACTAAGCATGTATCCCCCCCAAAAATTTTTTAAAGGAAAAGACCTATATATATATATATATATATATATATATATATATATATATATATATATACAAAAAAAATATTTACAAAAGCTTTATTCTCAGGGCAAAGAACTGGAAATTTAGGGGATGCCCATCAACTGAAGAATGGCTAACTAAATTGTGGCATGTGGTTATGATGGAATATTATTTTTCTATAAGAAATGAGGAGCAGGATACTCTCAGAAAAACTGGGAAAGTCCTCCGTGAGATCATGCAAAGTGAAATGTACCATGTACAAAGTAATAGCAATCTTGTGGGACAATCAGCTGTGAATGATCAGCAATGCAATGATTCAAGACTACTCTGAAGAATTTATGATGAAAAATGCTGTACATACATAAAAAAGAACTAAATGTGCCTGAGATTGGAATATATTTTGTTTATTTTTGTGATTTTTTTTGAGGGGGGGGATTTATTTTTTCTTTCACAACATGACTTTTATAGAAATGTTTTGTATAACTTCACACGTGCCTTCTCAAATGTGGGTAGTGGGAGAGAGGAAGGGAGAGAATCTGGAACTCAAAACCCTCTTATGATTGATTCTCTAACCTAAATTACACGCAAACAATAAGTACTATCAAGTGCTAGGATAGAATCTCACCTCTGACACTATCTGGTGGACACTAACCAAGATATTTCAAATCAGTATTCTCATCTGTGAAATGGAGGTATGGATACCAGTGCTTCTACCTTACAAGGCTTTTTGGTGGCTCAAATGAGCTAATATATACAAAGCAACTTGCAAATCTCTGCAAAATTCTGTATCAAATGCCAGATATTATTGTCATTACTGCATGTGGCACATTTCTCATACAAATCAATAACATGGGTTACAATTGTCACATAAAATGCTTTCAAGTCATTTTCTTCATTGATTTTGGGAAGGTCTGAAAGCACTCAGCAGCATGCTATATACTCCTTATGAAGGACAAAATGACCCAAAGGTCTGATTTGTATTTTTATGTAAGAAAATACAGCACCGATTAGAGAGTTAGGGAAGCTTCAGTTTATGTCCTGCGTTAGACGTATGCTATCTGTGTGACCCTGAACAAATCACTCACTGAGGCAGCTCTGCTGTAACTGAGAGCTCCACCTTGGGAGCTTCCCAGCCATTGTAATCATAGGCTGTTCTAGTATCATCAGAAGTGATATAAAGTAGCCAGTAATCCTGAAAGGGACTTTAAAAATCATATTGTCCATATCTCTCATTAAATGCCTACTGTGTACGCTGGAATAAGTGCTGGGGCTACAATGAAAGGAATGGCTCTACCGACTGTCAATGGGAGAGAGACACAGCAGAGATGAGATCTGAATCCAGATCCTTTCTCTCCTGTTATTACTCTTTCTCCTTCACCACATTGCCTCAAGGATACAGAAGGCTGCTTTCATTTTCCCACATCCTTTGGAATAGAAAGCTGCTAGCCCATGAATCCTGCTACGTTACTCTTCCAGAGATGATCCCATTGGTAAACTCCTGCCCCAGCCACCTGTTTTCTGCATAGTGTAACAGACAGGGGGAAAGACAGGATGGGCAGCACTCGACAAGTAGGCAGTATATAAAAACCGAGTGAAAATGGGACCGTTAAACCCACCAAGCAAAATGTGCCCCAGCCAGGAAGTCTGAATGCCTTGTTTCCAGCGTGATGGGCACGTGTGCATGAAGCCCTAGACATTCAGCCTACCCTTCTACCCGCCACTAAAAACAAACACAGCTTCAGGATGGGTGAATATGATGTTTCCTGAATAGCCCGCATCCGGTGGGGAGCCATGAATGGGACTGGTGTTTTTCCTCTCTGGGCCCCTAAGCTAGCACTGCAGGAACAAGCCGGCTGTCTGCCTCCAGTGGGGAACACATGGAGGATAATAAACCCATTCAGAAAACTGGTGGAGATCCGAGCAGGTGTGGATACGAGTCCCCCCTGACCGGCTTATTGAACTTGGTGGCAAGAAATCCGATTTCCTCAAAATCTCACTCAGATTGGGGTTGGAAGATGCAGGCTTTTCCTCCCAATGATTCTTTCCTTTAGAACAAATCACTGGCGTGCAATCTCAAGCAAAGCTTTCCAAAAGACTTTTCTTCCTCCAAGACATTGGTGCTGTCCTTGGTGTGGACAGCTGATGTCACTCAGAGAGCCCCAAATGTACCAGATAAAGCCCAAAGCATTTAAAGGTACAATGTTAGAAGGTACAACTGAGCAGCATCTGGCTACAGGGGAAAATCGCTGTGAATAAGTGGAAGCAAGTTCATTGCAAAAGTGGAGGACTATGGGTGTGGAATATAATATATATTATAAAAAGTTATTGCATGATTGGTTAGTTTTTCTAAAATGTTTTTTTTTCCTATTTCTTTAACAAGGAACAAGGGAGAAGAAATATCTTTGGAAATGAATATAATATAAAAACAAAAAATATTATTTCATTATTAATATGATATAATAATAATTAATAGTACCATTATATTAATTTATATTAATTATTATTAATGTTATTATATGATGTAAACCCATGTTACATAATTATATGTTATAAGTATAAACTAGATTGAGCACTGATCAAATCTGGCCTGAGATACTCACTAACTTTTTGACCCAGGACATGTCACTTATCCCATTTATCCCCAACTGTTTTTTTGTTTGTTTGTTTTTGAGGCAACTGGGATTAAATTACTTCCCCAGTATCTAGTCAGTATTAAAAGCCTGAGATCAAATTTGAACTCATTCCTCCTGACTCAGAGCTGGGGCTCTATCCACTGTGCCATCTAGCTGCCTCCTCTTCATCTGTAAAACGAGCTGGAGAAGGAAATGGCAAGCAGAATCTTTGCCAAGAAAACCCCAGAAGGAGTCACAAACATTCAGACACAATTGCAAAGATTGAATAACAATAAAAATGATCATTTATCTTTGGTTAATTAATGGTTTATAATTAGGTATAATTATAATATGCACCTTAATAATATATAATTATAATGTATGCCTCATCCCTAATAATAATACTATTAATAATATTTTTATTCAATTACAAAAAGTATTTCCAAACTACCTGCTCTCCGGTCCTCTCCTCCAAAACCTGAACTCCACTCATGTACCCAGGGCTCTGATAAGTGAACATTTCCCCATCCTGCCCAGATCCAGGGCTTCACGTTACTTTGCAGCCATTTCCAAATCATATCTCTATTTTTTTTAAGTCTTTGCCTCTTTCTTTGTGTGGATGGGAAGCTCCTTATGTGCTTGTCTTGTGCATTTGCATCCTCAGCAATTAACATAGCGCCTGGCACATGGAAAGCACTTAAATAAGTACTTCATTTATTCACCCACTTCCAGTTGATCTATATTATAAAATGACATTAATGATAATTAGCAAATGAATACTATCCCAGAGGAATATGTCCTGGGTTGATGATGAAGGAGCACCTGTAATAATCATTATTTTTCAACTAAAACCGCCTGACTTTTTGATTTCAGTTTCCAAAATTGCTTCTTCCCTCCTCCACCCCCAAAATGAGGTAATGAGAAGGAAATGCTGCATAAGCTAAGAAAAGGATGAAGCAAGCTTATTTCTACATTTGAAGTTGAATTTGGTGTTCTATTGTGGTCATGGTGAGCACTGTCCACTTTGCAAGAAAAGTAGGTCTTTCAATGCCCTTTAAAAATTAATTCACAGTTCCAAATTCATTCTGCCTTCATCTCCAAAGACCATGAAGCTGACTTGATTTCTACAAGGACTGTATATTTAATGTAGCTTTAATCATTAGGAACAGAGACTCTTTCCTTCTTATCTTTATATCCACAGAGGCTAGCACAGGGCCTGCTCCATAGTAGATATTAAATGAATGCTTGTTGATTGATCACTGATTGACTCCAAGGATTAATTTTTGATGTAGTTCATTTTTTGCTTTAGTCTGGACCTATTTTTGTCTTTTTATCCCTATTATGGTGTGTGGCAAATAGTAGTAGATGCTCAAAAAATACGTGTTGGTTGACTCATAATGGGGAAGTCCTGGTGTGGAAAGCCCTACCACCAAGGCTAATTGATATTTCTGTAATTTATACTTGAAAGCTATAAGAACATTGAGAATGATCTTGCCCTTCAAACATCTCAGATGGGTGACAAGAGGGATTAAACCCATGTATTTCTGAAACCAGGGTCATCCATCTATCTGTTCTGCCTCACTGTCTATAAACCGTTATGATGATGATAAACTTTCCACCTCTTTTAATTTACCTTCTTCAGAAAAGGGTCCATTTTATTAGGAAGGCAAAGGAAAATCAGTCACAGAATGTTTCCAAACTGAGGAGTGAGAGATAGTAGACAAACTTAGCTGAGGTGTCTACCCATGTGTAGCCCAATGAATAGGTTAATAATAATTATTGTTTTTTTTAAAGTAATATCTTTTTTTAGCTAAGTGGAAAAGTGGCCAGAATGCTGGAGCTAGAGGAAAAGAGACCTGAGTTGAAATTGAGTCTCAGACACTTACTAGCTCTGTAAACCTTAGCAAGCCATCTAACTATGCTTGCCTCAGTTTCTTCATCTATAAAATGAGCTGGAAAAGGATATGGCAAATCACTCCAGTATTTCTGCCAATAAAATCCCAAATGGGGTCAAAAAGAGTGAGTCATAACAGAAAAATGACCGAACAATGACAGTATTTTTTTTCAGATCCAACAAATTTCGTAAAGAATCCCTTCAACTTTTTTAGCTTCGGAACTAAAGACAATGACAAGAATAAGAAGATTAAATAGAAATTTTCTATTCTATTATATTTGAGTTTTATATGTTTGTGTAACTGTTTGGAGCCAAGTGATATATAAAATGAATTACTACCATAATTATTATTAAGCTACTGTTATGAATAATTTGAGGCAGGTGAATGGATAATGTGGTGGCCTGGAGTCAAGAAGACCTGAGTGCAAATCTAATCTCTGACATTTATTAGCTCTGTGACCTTGGGCAAGCCAGTTAATCCCTAGTTGCCTCATCTGTAAAATGGGAATATTAATAGCACTTCTCCCTCAGATTTATTGAGAAAATCACTTATCACAGTGCCTGACATATAGGAAATGTCTGACATGTAGGATGTGCTCTATAAATCTGAGCTATTGTTATTAATAAGATGTTATGTGGTTGTGAGTCATGGAATGGCACATTCTCTGAAAAGTTATATCACCCAGAGAGCAATGGAAAGGTGCCCCCTTCTTAATCAATAAACTTCAGTGATTCTCTATCATCTACGGGAGCAAATAGAAAATCTTCTGGTGTTCAAAGCCTTTCAGAAATATAGTACCACGTGGCTCTTTTAACATTTTGCTCCCCAAAGCAGACTCTTTTATCCAGTAACACCAGCCTCCTGAAGCTTCTTCAAGCAAGACACTCCCATTTCTCAGTCCCAAGTTTTTTCCACTGGCTGTCCACCAGGCCTAAAATGCTCTGCCTCCTCATCTCTGTCCCCTAGCTTTCCTGGATTCATCTAAAACCTCAATTTGTACAGCAAGCTTTTCCAAGTTTTTAATCCCAGTACCCTTCCTCTGTTCATTACTCCTTATTCATCCTGTATAAATACATTCTTTGTGCAGTATTATTTCTATGTTGTTTCTTCCATTAAATTGTGAGCTTCTTATGGGCAGTTGGAACTATCTTTTGCTTTTCTTTATATCCACAGTACTTATCCCAGTGCCTGGCACATAGTAGGCACTTAATTATATGCTCTTTTTCACTAATTGACTAAATGATTGTGAGTAGGCTACAGCATTACTGAAGATGCGTAGTGCAAGAAAAACTATGTAGATAATATCAATAGAGAGATGAAAGCCCAGAAAAGGAAGTGGGCTATTCAGGAAGAGGGAGAAGAGGAGAGAAAGGGAAAGAAAAAGAGAGAGGGAGAGGGAGAGGGGGGAAGGAAGAATGAGGGAAGGAGGAAGAGAGAGAAAGAGCAAGGGAGGGAGGGAGGGAAGAAGGAAGGGAGGAAGAAAGAGAGAGGAAGGATACAGAGAGAAGGGGGAAAGAGAGAAAATGGGAGGAAAGGAGAGACAGAAAGACAGACAGAAACAGAAATAAAGACAGAGACAGACAGATGCAGGAACAGAGGGAGAAAGGGAAAGTAGAAAGGAGAGAGGGAGAGAGGAGAGACAGATAAAGACACACCCAGAGAGGGAAGGAAGAGATATATAGTATTTTATTTTTCAAATGCATCTAAAGATAATTTTCAAAATGCACTTTTGAAAGACTTCTGCGTTCCAAAATTTTCTCCCTCCCTTCATTATCCCCCTCCTCCCCAAGACAGCAAGCAATCTGATAGTGATTTAAAATATTCAGTCCTTTTAAACCTATTTCCATATGTGTCATGTCATGCAAGAAAAATCAGAACAAAAGGAAAAAACCCATGAGAAAGAAAAAGTAAACAAAAAGTGAATATACTGTGCTTCTTTCCATATTCAGTCTCCAAAGTTCTTTCACACAGATGGCATTTTTCATCCCAAGTCTTTTGGAATTGAGGCACTGGGATTGTTAACCTGTGGTACATGACCTTGTCTTTTTAAATAAAATTTGCTAGCTGCATTTTTATGTAATTTCTTTATTTTAAAATGTGTTTTTCTGTGTATTTTATTTAATTCTGAGAAGAGATTCAAAGGCTTCATGAACCAGGGGAAAAGAGTGTCTCATAACATGCAAAAAAGGTTGAGTTCTAATTGAGGGCAAGACTCTCCCCCGACACTTTGGGTAGTGGATTCATGGGAGAGCAAAGGCAAGAGTTGCACAGGTTGAAAAGATTCATAAAAGTTGTGCTTTTGTAATGAGTAGGCACATCGAGGAGATCACAGCTCTTCTAAAATAAAAGCTTTTAACCAACAAAATGCTACATAAGTCTTCACCTTATACCAACATTCTCCTGCATAGAGAACCTGTGCATGGCTGGACAATTCAATCCACATAGAGAGAACCTCTGTTTTTAAATAAATCAAGTATTTTCCTCAAGTTTCAAACAAAGAAAAATTGATAAAAGTAAAGATCACAGAAACCTAAGTAGGAAGGAATGTTGGAAACCATCTAGTCTAGTCTATACCAGCAAAAAACTCTCCTTAACATCCCTGAGAAAGATATTCAGGCTTTCTTCATAGATCTTTAACGTGGGTGAACTCACTTGCTTCTAAGACAGTCAATTTCACTTTTAGACTACTCTCAATGTACTTTTTAAAAATTTTCTTAATGTCTTCACTTTACAATTCTTATCTATTTTCCTAATCCTAACCTGAGGAGATAGACAGAACATTGTAATTTGTTTGACCTTGCCCAAATCATTGAAACTCTCCTAGAACTTGTTTCCCTCACTTCCCTTAGTCTCCCTTCATTCATGGATGCTTTCTTCTAGACACTCTCTAGGGATAAAGAATTTTCCAAATGGATTATTATTGGTCTGTAAAAATTATGAATGGGCTAATTTTAGAAACACTGGAAAGATTTCCATGCACTGATGAAGCAAGCAGAACCAGGAAAACATTGTACACAGCAACAAGATTGTGTTGTTTTCCCAGCAATTTAATGATCCAAGGAAGTTCCAGTAAACTTTAGATAGAAAGAACAATCCACATCCAGAGAGAGAACTATGGAGATACATATTTTTTCTGTTTTTTTCCCTCATGGTTTTCACCTTTTTTCTGATTTTTCTCTCCCATCATGATTCATATGGAATTATATGAAAAATGAATGTACATACATAATCCAAAAATTAATTTTAAAAAGAAGTTCAATATTAAAAGAAACCAAGAAATGGTGTCCTGAAATAAAACTAGTTCTTAAAAAATACAAATCCGGCATGTCAATGGGCCTGGATTTTTGGAGCCATCCCAGGATGGTAGAAACTTTTAAAGCTTTTCTAGATATCCATTTTTATGGGGGAAACAAAAGCAACAATAATGATGATTTTTAAAATATTAGGATAATATACTGGGAAACTTTAAAATAAAAATGAATGTCAGATTTGCAAAGTGCCTCACATTCATTATCTCATTTGATATCAAAGAGGCCACAGTCAAAGACCCATTGGTTGGCAAAAACCATTAGCTCCTCTCTATCCTTGGACCACAAACTATATCTTTCAGATCAACCAACCATCATTTTTAAAGCTTGTGCAGCTAGAACCAGGAGATCATTATGCATGGCTATAACAAGATTATACAACGATCAATTCTGAAGGACGGGGCTCTCTTCAACAATGAGATGATTCAAACCAGTCCCAATTGTTCAGTGATGAAAAGAGTCATCTACACCCAGAGAGAGGACTATGGGAACTGAGTGTGGTTCACAACATGGCATTTTCATTTTATTTGTTGTTGTTTGCTTACATTTTATTTTGCTTCTTTTTTTTCTTGTGCAGCATGATAATCATATATATATGATTTAATATATATTGGACTACTTGCTATCTAGGGGAGGGTGTGAGGGTGTGGGGGAATTGAAACACAGGGTTTTGCAAGGGCTAGGATTGAAGAATTGTTCATGCATATGTTTTGAAAAATAAAAAAAGCTTTAATAAAAAAGAATTTAAAAAATGTTTGTACTGCTTGTCATAAAAAAAGTGATGAGAGAGGGCAAATCCATATTCCCTATGACATGCAAGTGCCATTCTCTTCTGAGAGTGGAACTAAAGAGCCCTATTTGTATACAAAAAAAAAAAGTAGAGTAGAGCTAGGTTACTGTAGGACAGGATACTTGGATTATTTAACAGCTTTCTCTCTCCATTTCAGTCCTGTAAAACAGCTAATAAAGCCATCTTGCTTAAAAACCCAATAAATCATTTGCCTCTTCCTCATGAAGTTAACACATCAGAAGACAGCACTGCACATTTATCTGAAGCTGCCTCAGTAAATCAAATTAATCAGAAAAAGTATTTTTAAAAAAACACCAAGTGGAAAAGGGTTATAAAAGATTAATTTGCTTAGGGTCAAATGTTACATTGAAATAATGTATTGCCAAAATTTTAAGTTACTCGGTCTCTGAGAAAACCTGAATTTCTGTCATTAAAGTCTGAATAGATACAACTCCAATTTCCCATAAAGCATTAATCCAAAATTCTAGTATTTTTGGTAACTGTTCTGTGACTTTTAGAGGCTTTCTAAAAAACATTGATCCTTAATACACTCTTCCCCATTTTTTCCCTCTGGTGTCATCCCTGTAGAAATGGAAAGAAGTTTTAGAGCCATTTTTCTTGAAGCCATAAATTCATCTTTGAAGAAACTGAGGAAAGTTAGGCAGAGTGATGGCTAGAGGTAGGATGACATGAACAAAGATTTTTCCCCAAGGGGTCAACTAGCTGGTGATGAACCTCTAAGTCCTTAAATAAGACTGGTTCTTCTTTTTTTATTCTTATTTTCCCCAATTACATGGAAATAACATTTTTGATTATACGTATACATTTATTTTTAAAATATTTCTACATGAATCACATTGGGAGAGAAAAATCAGACCAAAAGGAAAAAAAAAACACAAGAGAAAAAAAAAAGATAGGAAAAGGAAAAAAAGTCAACATAGCATATGTTGATTTTTACATTCAGTCTTTGTTGTTCTCTCTCTGGATGCACATAGTGTTTTCCAAGTTTATTGAGATTGTTTTGGATCACTGAACCACTGAGAAGAACCAAGTCTACCATAGTTAATCCTTGTACAATCTTGATCTTGCTGGTATCATGTTTTCCTGGTTCTGCTTGTTTCACTTAATATCAGTTCATGTAAATCTTTCCATGCTTTTCTAAAATCAGCCTTAATAGAACCATAATATTCCAAAATTTTGACACATCATTATTTATTTAACCATTCCCCAATTTATGGGCATCTACTCATTTTCCAAGTCTTTGTGAGACTGATTTTTTCCAAAGCAACATTACCAAGGTAATGGACGTGGACTTTCTAAGATCTTCCCAAGATGATAAAAAATTCCAGAGCTTCTATTTTGTTGCCATAAACTTTGAGGAACCAATGCTCCCTTCATGAACCAATGAAGACTCATCATAGGATCTCAGGAGCTGAGCTTCAAAGATGGACAGGATCTCGAAGATCATCAAATCCAATCCTCTCAGCTGTCAGATGGAGGATTAATAGCACAGGACAAGGAATATAAAGAAATATGAGTAACTACAACAGGAAGTAGGTCATTAATGTAGCAAGACTGAGGAATAAACAATGGAAAAAATTATAATTGCTTCACAAACATACAATAACAAGAGATTTAAATCAAGGAAAGTAGAAAATTGTGAGGATGATGCTCCCTACTCTTGTGGGGGAGACTCAAGAAGACATGAAAAAGGATTGTATTTTATATGGAGATAAAAACTAGTTTTACTCTTCCCTCCTGAAGGAATCTCAACATCAGTTAGATCCCAGATTCATCAGAGTATCAATTTTGTAGATTCATCAGAGTATCAATTTTGTAGCTATAAGGGCTTGAAAATATCATATAATTATTAAAAATAAAAATAACAAGGAGTCATGGTTTCATTACCTCAAGAACATTCTGGTGAATAGCAAACTCATCTTGGATAAGTCCTTGGAAGATTCCTGAGCATGAGACAGGTTAAAAAAATTGTCTAGGATCAAATAGCAAATTATTATCAAAATCAGGATTTGAAGCCAGGTCCTCATAACCCTAAGTCCAATACTTTGTCCATTGTCAAGCTGGCTCCTATTTCTAAGTAACCAAATCTAATTTCAGTCTGATAGAAATGCAGCTCAATTTGACAAACATTTACAGAGTACCTTGGGGTATAGGATTTATTCTAGGAGTTGAAAATACAGAGAAAGACAATAAATCATACCCTGCCCTCAAGTGGCTTATAGTTTAATAAGAGTGATATGACATATACAATTATTTAACACAAGATAGGGTTTGATGAGAGCAAGACAAAGAGCAGGTAAAGGGCTCTGGGAATATATGAAGAGGAATAAAACTCTAAGATCTCTTCCAACTCTAATATCCCATGATCAATCAAACCATAAGCATTTATTAAGCAATTGCTAGTTTTCAAGCACTGTTTAGGCACTGGAATACAAAGATTTTTCCCAAGTCCATTTTTCTAGATGAGGCTGAACTGGGTGAGATGAAGAAGAAATGGGGGAAAGACCAGATATGGAGTTGGAAGGACTGAAAATTCATCAGAGTAGTATGTATTTCTGGGTGCAACATTTTTGGCTAGGACATTGATAAGCTGAATAGCAATCAAGATTGAAAGCCTTGAGAGAATCTAGGAAGTATCTGAGGATGCTTATCCTTGAGAAGACTCATGGGGGACATGAGAGAAGTCTTCAAGTGTTTGAAGGGGGTAAGATTTGTTCCACTTGATTCCAGAGAAATGAAAAAGGAACAATGCCTGGAAGTTGCCGAGCCGATTTTAGCTATCTCAGAAAGAAATGGGCTGCCTCAGAAAACAATATGTTCTCCCTTTGGGAAGTTTACCAGGAAAAGAAAGGAAAATGCTTATGTTTCAAAGAGAACTCTTGGAAAACTGTGAGTTAAACCAGATTACCTTCTAACTAAAATTCTGTGATTCTGTGACACGGGTTTGCAGGATCCATAAGAAGCTAGAAACATTTTGGCCACAGTTTCTTTATATTACCTTTTGTTTTATCCCAGGATAGCAAATATCTATTCTGAAAAGACTATCTATAAAGAATAAATGAATAAATGTAAATAAACCAAAGGAGCACTAATTAGAACATGGTTTTTAAGGGGATATTTTATATTCAAATATTGATTCACTGATAGATCTGAAAGGAAGCAACCCCATTTTTCTCTACTGTACCTCTTTTTCAAAATGAAAGGATCATGTTCTTTTAAACATATTTGAGAGTCCCCAAAGGAAAATAGAACCCAAAGATTAATCCTGCATTCCAGAAACTTCCAAATTGTAAATTTGTCACCAATGACAATGTATCTCCAACACCATTAGAGCTGAGCTCATAAGATAAATTCTAACAGCAAGGCAAGAACCAACTCAATGCACCCATGCATTGTCTTCTAAGAGTCCACTGGCCTGGAGTTCATGATAAATTGGGTGATCAGATGGTGGACAGATTCCATTATCTGCATGTGCTACATTACATTGCAATGGAAGAAGAACAACTCTTCCCTCTAAGGAGATTTATCACCCTTTTCTGGAACTGCTGTGCAAAGAGGCTGATTCAGATAAAGAGATTTACTTGAATATTCTACCCATTGAGTCCAAGATACTTTGTTCATCTTTTTTGCTGTCGAAGCAATGTTGCAATCAGAAGACCTGGTATGGAAAGTTGTTGTTGCTACTGTGTAACCCTGGACAAGTCACACCTGCGTTTTGATGGATGTAGTGTAACTTTGAACTGGACATAGTGTAACATCTTCCAGATGGCCCTTCCAGTTCTGACTACTACAGTCTTTTGACTCCAAGTCCAATGTCCTTTGTGTTAACCAATAAAAAAGTATTTGTCAAACACCTGGTATGTGGCGGATACTGTGGTGGATACTACAGATACAAAATTAAAAGCTCCTGCCCTCAATCAGGTTAAATTGTGCCTTATTGTTCAGTTTCTACACATTTTTATTTAATTCCATGAGCCTATTAAAAATATCTCTCTCTGTCTCTCCTTCCCTCCTTTTACTTTCTCCCTCTCCCCCCTCTCTCCCTTTCTCCTTGTCTCCCTCTTTTTCTTTTTTTCTTTCTTTCCTCCTTTCTTTACTTCTTTTTATTTCTTTTCTTCTTTCTCTCTGACTCTTTCTGTCGCTTTCTCTCTCTCTGTCTCTCTCTAGCACTTTCTGTGTCTATTTCTCTGTTTCTCTCTTTCTCTCTGTCTCCCTCCCTTCTTCCTTCCCTTCCTCCTTCCTTCTCTCCCTTTCTTATTTTATTTCTTTTTCTTTCTTCCTTTCTTTCTCTGTCTCTTCTCTCTTTTATATCTGTCTTTCTGTGTCTTTGTCTATTTCTATATCTCTATATCTCTTTCTCTATCTCTCTGTCTCCTATATATACACATATGTAATATGCATATATACACATATATGTATGTATATATGCACATATATGTATATATATGCACATATATGTATGTATATATGCACATATATGTGGATGTATATGTGCTGAATAATTCTCCAGGTCCTCCTATAAAATCAAAGACAACCTTTCTGTCTCCTTGAGCGCACACTGCTCATTGGTGGATGTTGTATTTTTCCTAATTATCTATCCATTGCTACTTCAAAGCAAAAAGAATAGGGAAAAAAACCGCTCTATTTCATGACCTTTTGTCCAGGGTTCACCTTAAAGAAAATCAATATGGGGTCACAGAATTATTGAAGAATGGAAGATAGGAAGGGAGAGGCCATCTTGTTGAGAAGACCAAGCCCTAGAGAGGAGAATGACTTTTTAAAGTTCACGCAAGTGGTGAATGCTGCTGCAGAATTTAAGTCCCCATGCTTTGACTCCAAAAGGAAAACTCTTTCTACTGTACAATGTTGCATTGTTCTAGAATACATTATTCATTTCCTTTCATCATTTCATCATTGGATGTGAAGCTTCAGCAAGAACAATTCTTCCTCCCCACACCTCCTCCCCTCAACCTCCAACAATGATTGCTTTTCTAGCACAGGATGATCTTTTCATGATTTAAATACTAGCAGGGTCAGTTTCTTCCAAAAGAGAAGTTAGGGGTCATTTTAAGGACTATACAAAGATATTTAGATGACCTGGAAGAGTAAGTTAAAAGGTCAGCAATACACCTTCAATAAGGGGGTCAAAGAATCCAATTTTTGTCTTGATAACCACAGATACATGATAGAGGAAACAATGATGGCCTGTTCTATAGGCCCATTAGCCATGGAATATGAACTTGAACTTGAATTCAATGGCTGGATTGAAGTCACCTCCATCCTATAGTCCCCTGACCACTACTAACTGAGTGACCATGACAAAATAGCTTAGTTTCTTCAAGTCTCAGTTTCTCTGTTTGTGAAATGGGAGTAAAAATGAGAGATACCATGGAAGAATGGCTAGAAGGAGGGAATCTGAGTTACAATGAACTGAGTTCAAGTCCCAGCTCTGACATCTTTGCCAAGAAATTTAATTTCTCAGTTCCCTAGGCAACTTTCTAAGACTCTAAGTTGCAGAATAGTGATAGTCTCTTTGGATAAAGAGAATTTACTCACCAGAAAATCCTTCTATTTATAAAATAACAATCTGGAATGAAAACAGAAGTTCTAACCATAACAGATGCTTTTTTCCCCTGTGCTTTCTAGTTCTCAAAGTATTTAATATGCAGTAACTTCTCTCACATAAAGCCAGTGAAAGTAATATTACCATTATCCTCATACAACACAGAAGGAAACTGAGGCCAGATAAGTTGAGTGACTTGCCCAAGATTACATACCCATTAAGTTTTGGAAACAGGATTGGAATCCAAGGTCAACACTCTACCTCCTAGATATTCCTGCTCAATAGTTTTTCCACAAGATTTTTATGGGCAGGCAGCCCATTTAAAGCATTTTGTAGACCTTAAAGTTCCAAACACATACAAGCTAGTGTTATTTAACTCTGAAGAGTTAAGGAAATGCCAGCTATCATTATCTTGGCAATTTCTCTGTCCCTCTTCCCTAAAGCCTCTGTGCCTTGCAGGCGTCAGAACATTCTGTATTTACCGCAGTATCTCCCCTGTCCTCAACAATGAACAATCCCTGACAGCATTCCAAAGAAATTATCTACTTATAATAATATTCACTCATTCTCCATGATGCCTGAATAGAGAACTCCCCAAAGAGAGAGCCATTCCTAAAATGTGCCTCTGAAAGGACCAGACTCTATCCAGAGCCACCTAGGGAGAAATAGCTAATTATGCGACATTCTCCCATTTGCTGCAAATCAGAAGAGAAGAAAATAATGAACTTGTAGTTGGCATTGGTACCTAGGAGCATATTACAACTCATAGCATTGCCCATAATCAGGCAGAAGGCAGCCAGTCAGTCAATTGTTATTCATCTTTTAGTTAGCACCCAGGTCAGGAGTTGAAAAGTGGCTAGAGGGTTGAACAATTGAAATGAGTTCAGGGACTTGCTACCTTGAACATTTGAACTTGAACTAGCTGCCTGACCTTAGTAATGTTGATCACTTCTCAGTACATCAGGAAATGAGTCCGGATGTAATCAATAAATCATGTTCCGCATCCATACAGGGGAAAAAAAAACTGAAGCAGACCAAGATTAAGTGACTTTCACAGGGTCACAAAGCTAGTAAGTATCTGAGGAAGGATTTTACATTCAGGATTTTAAGCCCTGGGATCCATATTAATTATTAGTGGTTGAAATGCTCAAATCTAGAAATCTAGTGATCCTAGGCTGATAAAATAACATAGCTTTATTGTGCCACATAGGACTGCAAAGAACTCACAGAAAAAAAAAAAAAAAAAAAAAAAAAAAACCAGCAGTCCCTGTGCTCAAGGAACTTATAATCTAATGTTGAAATTTCCTTCTCTTCTGATTTGCAACAAATGGGAAAATGAGAAATAATTAGCTATTTCTCCCTGGGTGGTTTGGGATAGAGTCTGGTCCTTTCAGAGGCACCACGGTTTTAGGAATGGCTGTCTCTTTGGGAAATTCTCTATTCAGGCATCATGAAGAATATAAGTGAGTGAGTAAGTTTTAATCAAATTTATTATTTCAAAAATCTAATTAATTAAGTTTGGGGTTTTAAAAAGCTAAGCTGCACCCTGTTATCAAGAAGCTTACAATTTAATTGGAGAATTAAATCGAATACATGTGAAAGTCACAGTATGCTGTTGAATGTTTTAATAATTGGCTCTCTAGGGAGAAAAAATTCTGAAGAAAAATACTACTTTTTGTTTATTATGCATTATTAATATTTTGTCCATCGATTTTTTAAGTCTAATCAACAAAACAATACATCAGGCTCTAACATAACATTTGCTGATTTCTAAGAGCAAATGTCCCCACTGAAAATTTAACAATAGGCTCTACCAAGCCAGTATGAGCTGGTTCCAACACATCCCTGAATATGGACAAGAAACTACAACACAAATAAGAAAATCATCACATACCTAAAACAGATGAGTCAGCTGGTACTCAGAAAGGTTACAAGATTCACTCAAATTTACTTGGCAAATATTTTTCATCGGTTTCCATTATTAATCAGGGTCACAAGTTAATTGTCTTTTTACAGAAAGGAAATTCTAGAATGCACACTTGCTAATAAGTTTCCTTCTAAAGTTGTGGTGATAATTAGGCTGACCATACAACCTGGGAATTGAAAGAGACTTTAAGGGCCACCTAGTCCAATCTCCCCCACACCACAGATCTCCTCTGTAACAGCTCTGACAAATCATCACCTCAACAGGGCTTGAAGAATATTGATAAAAGGGAACTTTCTACCCACCAAGGTGACTCATTTTACTCTCTTCTAAAATTTTATTTATTTTATTTTTAACTTATAGAATAAAAATAAGCATTTCCATAGCATAGTATAATAAAAAAAAATGATTACACATGAAACTACAAATCTATTAAGCACAATTCACTATTCCTTTCAAATACATAATAAGGTTTTCACGTAACATATTTTCCTTCCCTTTTCCTCTCCCCCCTACATCCTAGATATGGCCATTCCATTCTTAGAGGGTTCTAATTATTAGCACCTTCTTCCTTCCATCAATTAAATCTGTACTTTTTAGGATCCCATTATGCAACCCCCTTTGAGTCTCTCTTGCTCCCAAGTCTCCTTCTGTGGCCAAAAAGAAAATATCTTGTCCATTTTCTAAAAAACAATCCTTGAAATACTTGAAGGCCCCTCTTCTACTCCCTTTAATCTTTTCTTCCTTTAGCCAAAAATCCCCAGGTTCATCATCCAAGCCTCCTGGAGCACAGTCTCCCTTCATTTCTCAGTTCACCTTTTTCTGGATGCACTCAAGTGCATCAATATCCTTTCTAAGGTGTGGGACACAGTATTGAATTCAAATGACAGTATCATCCTTCTTGACTTTTGATGTGATTATATAATTATCTTTTTGATTCTGATCAAGGGATTACCATTCCTTAAGTCTCTTTTATCCATTGAGTGAATGAAAAAATTGGTGAGATTTTCTTTATGGTCTCTTCTACCTTTAACTCTTATAACTCTATGAATTAACATTCTTCCTTCCTCCTCTCTTTCCTTTCCAAAAATACTTCCTATTTGCCTATACCATATAAAATATCCATGAAAAATTAAAGGAATGTTGAAAGCTTAGAGACAGTCCCTGTTTTCAGAAAGTTTACAAGGAAAGGTAAAACAAGCTGATGTTAAGCATTTGGGTACTGAAGAAAGCTGGTATAGGCTGAGAAAGATTTGAAAATTAACACTTAATTCTTTATTCCAGAGGTGCCCATGAGGCTGGTAATCAATTTCCTGAAACAATATACAAGGAAAATAAGAGGTAAAGTTGACCTCCAAGCAGACTTTCCATCTATTAAGTTATACACTAAGTTGTAAAAGCCTTGGATGGCAAGTAATTCTGTCATTTCAATATTATGGCACATTTGGATGAGAACTGTCTCTTTTCTCAAGTTGTATATAATTATATAGAAGATTAATCTATAATTTTCCTTATGGATTAAGGAAGCCTTTCTAATCAAGAGAAGTTTCCTCCTTTTATATAAAGTGAAAGACCTTTGGAGAATAGAAAAATCCTAGATGCTAAGGCCTTGAGCTTGGGAAACCATAAGAGCATCTCGTGATTTGTAAAATGGATGTCTTTTAACTGGGAACCTTTTTTTTTCCTTTAGTGTCACTGTTCTTTGAAATAAGGTAAATAAAGTCTCTATCTTATACTCTTGTGAAATCCCAAGCCCAACAATTATATTCAGTGCCAAAATGACAAGATTTAGATTGGTGGAAAAAAGGAAGAAACCCTTTATTTCTAGATTTAGATGACTAGATTTACACTGGTGGAAGGTAATGAAGGAAGTCTTGGAGTCAATACTGAGTACATAATATTCTTGCCAGACAATGATGTCATTCACTTGTTTGGAAAGGACCAGTCTTCATGTTATCTCTCCTTGATGAGACTTAAGGGATTAAGGACAAGGAAAAGGTCAAGCTGACTCCAAAGACATCAGCCTGCGTGACTATGGTGAAAGGTGCCTGAATCAGAAGGAATTGGGAGCCAAGGTGGAGGCATTAGTTAACAGTTAATTTTTATTGTCATGACTCACTCTCTATATTTCATCTACCTCCACAACCCCAGTGTTTAGCACAGTGTCTAGCATACAGCAGTCCCTTAATAAATATTTCCTGACTGGACAATCATAATGTGGAAACTAGAGTTCTTTGGATATCAGCCAAAAATTATGGATTTTATTTTGCAGAGGACTATAAAAGTTATGGGAGTTTGGAGAATAATGAAGCAACATGCTAAAAATTGGTATGCTTAATTCACATATGACCTCAGATATTAACTATATAACCTTGGGTAAGTCACTTCATCCTGTTTGCCTCAGTTTCTCTTCTGGAAAATGAGGAGAAGAAAATGGCATTACTCTAGGATCTTTTCCAAGAAAATACAAAATGGTATCATGGGTAGTTGGACAAGACTGAAGCAACAACAAGGCTTAATGGTAAGAGTACTAGATTTGATGGGATATAAATATGCTGGCAGGCACTATGTTATTTTTGCCTCAAAACCTAGTATAGTGTCAAGGACATAATAGTGTCAAATGACTCATTGATTTGGAGTCAGAGGGTCTTTTCAAATCCAGGCATTCATACTTGTCTTCTATGTGATCCAGTATAAATCACTTCTCTCTCTGAAGCTCATTTTCTCACCTGTGTGTTAATTATCAGTTAATTTTATTGTCATGACTCAGTCTCTATATAAGGTAAGTTTTCTTAACTTGGTGTGAAATAGAAAAAAATATAATGGTATTTAACAAATGCCAAACAGTACAGAAGACATTTACCTTAATACCTTAAAATTGCTACATGGCTGTAAATAATTAACGTTCATCTTATTCAAAACTAGCCATTTTTATAGAAAGAAAATTCATTATTAAAACATCTATGTCAGTAGAGAATACAAGTTGAATTCCAGTTCTGCATATTTTAAAGTTCTCTAATTTGTTTCTTCTTGTTGTTTTTCTCATCACTTGCCTATTTTAATATTCTTCATTTCCATTATAAAAAAGACACATCATTCAGTTTCCTACAATAAATATCTACATATATTCTTACTGGGCTTTAAGCTTTACAAAGCACTTTATCCAAAACAGCCCAAGGAAATAAGTAGCAAAAGTGCTATCATTCTTATTTTACAGATGAACAAATTGAAGTTCATAGGAGTTAAGGGACTTCTCTACTCATATGTGAAGGGAATCCCCATAATAACCTGAAATGTGATCCACAAAGCACTCTTTGGAAACACTGTTATTGGAGGCAGCCCATTTCTCTGTTGGATAGTTCTATTTTTCAGAAGTTTTTGCTGACATAGAGTCTAAATGTGTCCATATTCCTAGTTCTGTCCTCTAGGACTCAAAAAATAGGCCTTTTCTCCATGACTTAATATATACTTGTACATAACCATCCTTTAACAATTCAACAAGCAAAATTTATTATGCGCCCACTATGTGACAGGATCAGTTCTTGGCCTTGGGATATAAAAAAGGCAAAAAGCAAGAAGAATTCAAAATCCTCAGATAGTCCCTCTTCTAAGTGAGCTCACAATCTTAATGAGAGAGACAACATGGAAATCAGTATGTATTAATCAACTACATGCAGGATAAACTCTGTTCTCCTTATTGTCATTTGATGAATGATTAATAAATATCTATTGATTAATTAAATAAATATCTCAAGTTTATTTATGGATTTGAGACCCTTCCTGGTTACCTTTTGCTAGTCCAGGGCACTAGCATTTGTGACCCCTTTCCACTTGAGAAGTTTTTAAACCAACTTGGATAGATAGGTATATAAAATAAGTAAACAAATCAAATACTGATAGTAAATTACATTTTTTGACCCCACATTATTAAGGGACAGGTCAATTCTTCGAGAGCCTCCACATCTGTGGATCATAGCATCTGAAGAAGTTGTGGGGCAGCCTTTGCTGACAGGTGTTGTGGACTGGGAATGAAATAAATTGGAGGCAGAGGGAAGAGGAAAGGGGTCAGACAACACAACAGCCTCTCAGTCAGAGAGGTCAAAGAACAGCAACTGCCTCTCAGTCTTTTTGTATCATCCTCTCACAAGAGGAGATCCATTCTGCAGGTCTGGGTTGTATCTCCAGCAGCCACTGTAAAGTGTCTCCCATGTATTCCAACAGATCCAATGTTTTCCAACACCACATTCAATTAGAAGACCCCATTTGTGGTCATAAACCACAGTTTAATATTCTGGGCCCTAGTCATTCTAGAGACTATCAATATCCTTTCCAAACTATGTACGTTGTTATGGAAGACTGTTAGGTTCTTACTAAGTGCTAATGAGATAATGAGATATTAGGTTCTTACTAAGTGCTAAGTCGGTAATTGACAATTCTCTAGTTCCTGTCTTTCCTGGGGAAGAGCTTGCATGCTTAAGAGGAGCAAGTTCATTGGTTGAAGTAATTCTTCCCAGAAGCCCTTGCATTATCCCACGCCCATTCTCTGGGAGGATAAAGAGGGCAGCTCTGGAGGAAAAAGGGAGTGATTTCTGGACCAGACTTGAGGCTGCTCTCTGCAGGAAGGGAAGTCGGCTCTCTACAGGAAGAAGAATCTGTCCGAGAGATTTGAGTTGACACAGCAGATCTCCTCCCAGAGAGTGATCGGCAGCTTCTAGAGACAACAGCACATTACAGAAGACAAAGCTCAGAAGGCAGTCTAACCAAGGCTGAGTAAAAGGCCCCTCTATAAAAATTAGCATAGAATTCTGGGATCTTGGATTTAAAGCTGGCATAGTCTTTAGATGTCAGTAGACTGCTGAGGAAACTGAGGTCCTGAGAGATTCAATGACTTAGCCAAAGTCTAGCCAAGATTCCCTTTCCACCCACTATGGTCCTTTCTATCAGCCTACTAAAAGAATATATGGGACCAATTAATTATATCACACTGGGCAAAAAATTGAATAACTCTGTCAACTTCCTAAAATGATAAGTAAGTTACAGAGTTGACAATCTGTATTTGTGAAAGGAGTTGCCACAATAGAAAAGACCAAAACAAAGATGATCTGATGAGCTTAAAAGGCCTGTGGTTGGAGTCCAGCGAACTGATGTCTAAAAACCAGGTATGGAGTTTGGAATGAACAGGGGATTTGTTTTACAATTAGGAAAATTCTGAGAGAGAAAGAACATTCCAAAGGCATGAAGAAGCTTGTTTTCTCCAGAGATAATAAAATAGGTTGACGATTGTACATGTTTGTCTGGCAAATGTTAGAAAAAGAAAAAATAAAATTCAAGAGTATCTAAACTATAACAGAATTTGTGAATCCTTTTGCTTTTTCTTTTCAATTCTGTGACTTTCTTGCTACCATGATTCATCATTCTAGCCACTAGCAGCTGCCTGTGTGCCGAATTCCAAAGGCAAAAGCTTTCATTTTCAAATATATCAAAATATACACGGAAGCCTACCGGTGATTATACTTTTAAATAGGGTTTTTAATGGGCCATACATTAAATGGCCTCATTTCATGATGCAGCAGTCATTCCTTAGGGGACAAGGAAAAGGATGCTGCATCAGCTCACCTAGTCAAGTTGTAAGACCGAGAAAAAGATCTCATTTGCATTCCATCCCAAATGTTCTCTGGGAAACTATTTTTGATGGAAAAGAAAACCATTTCCCAAGATATTACCTGGTGATCTCCAAGGGCAAAGACTTTCCCCAAAACTGTAAGCCATACATCAGATCAGCAACGTCTAGCACCTCGCCATTCAACCTCAGCAGATTCATTAACTTAGCCACTCATGGTAGAGCAATATTTCTCAGTAGGTTACACAAATTAACTTTATGTTTTTAACTGGGGATGTCTGACACTGTGAAGAACAAGTCTCAGGACTCGTGGACAAAAGGGGACAGAGATACTCAAACAAATGAAACCCTGACAACTAGACTTTTCCGGAATGATATGATTAAAGAATTTCCAAATGAGACATCTCAGACATCAGCTAGTCCAATTACCATTAGGAGAGGATGCCTGTTTTAGAAGGAAGAAGATTGGACTTAGAGTTAAAAGAAATAGTTCAATTCTATGCTCTTAACACTTAATACTTATATGATTAATGGCAGTCTTCCTGACCCTCCATTTCCTTATCTGCAAAATGGATATAATGGTAGAAGTCAATGTGGTATAATGGAAAAAGAAAGAGTATAAAAGGATGTGAATGAAAATTAACTTTTTCCAGGTCACCTTGCTACTTAAGGAACTCCTGGTATGGAAACTTCCACCACAATTACAGATTGGCAGCTCTCTGTAACTTGTCATCTTATAGGGTTACCTGAGGTTGGCAAATAACTTCTCCTGCCTAGGACTTAGGCTGCCTCTCTCTAAGCCCCTTCTGATTCTATAGCTACTTGCATTATGTACCTCACAATGCTATTGTGAAGAAAGAGCTTTATAAGCCTAAAAGTTCTATGTAAGAAAAAACATGTAAATTAAGGAAAGTGGGCCATTTCCTAGTTGATGAGCATGCTCTCAATTTCTAATTTTTTTGCCACCACAAAAGGAGCTTCTATAAACATGTGTATGTGTATATACCTATATCTATCTATATATGTATAGAAATATATGTATATGTATCTATGCACACATATATATGTATGTGTGTATATATATGTATATATGTATGTATGTAGATAGATAGATAGATAGATAGATAGATAGATAGATAGATAGATAGATATATGTATAGTCTTTTTCCTTTTTCTTTTATCTCTTTGGATACTGACATAGTGGTGGTATTGGTCACCCAAAGTTGGTAGACACAATTTTACAGCTCTTTGGGCATCTTTCCAAATTGTTCTCCAAGATGGTTGGACCAGTTTACAATTGCACCAACAGTACATTGGTATGCTAATTTTCCCTCATTCCCTCCAGTATTTAGCATTTCTGATAACTATGAGAGAGAGAGCACCCAGAGTTGTTTTAATTTGCATTTCTCTAATCACTATTGATTTAAATCATTTATAAAGCTTTGAATTCTTTTGAAAATTGCCTATTTCTATCCTTTAACAATTTATCAATTAGAGAATGACTCCTAGGTTTATAAATTTGACTCCATTTCCTAGATATTTGAGAAATGAGGCCATTAGCAGAGAAATTTACCCTTAAATTTTTCAATATTACTTCAAAGTTTGTGATATCTTTTAGCATAATATGGTTTCCCTGATTATCTTTTTTTTTAAATTAAGTTTATTTTTGCTTTTGCTTTGTCTGAGATCAGGATTGTCACTCCTGCCTTCTTTACTTTAGCTGAAAGTTTGTAGATTATGCTCCAGCCCTTTATTTTACCTCTGTGTATGCCTTTCTGTTTCAAGTATTTCTTGTAAACAACATACTGTTGCATTCTAATTTCTAATCCATCCTGGTATCTGGGTATCTGCTTCCATTTTCTTGTTGAGTTCATCCCATTCACAATAACATTTATGACTGGTAACTGTATTTCCTTCCAACCCATTTTCTCCTGTTTATCTTCTCTCTCTCCTGCCCCTTCTCAAAAGTCTGTTTCCCTTCTGACTATTGCATCTCTTCATCCATTCCTCTTTTTTTATTTTTTCTTCACATAGCTTATCCCTGTCCAATCTTATTTCCCTATTGGCTAAGATAGATTTCTATACTCAATTAACCATGGATACACACACACACACACACACACACACACACACACGTGTGTGTGTGTGTGTGTGTGTGTGTGTGTGTGTGTGTGTGTGTGTATTATTCTCTTTTGAAACCAATCCCTACAATAATGGTGTTCAATTATTGCCTACAACTGCCTCCATTGTACCTTCCACTATAAAAGCTCTGCTTTGAATAAATATTTTATGAGAAAAATTTCCCTATTCTACTCTTCCTTCCCTTTTGCCCTCTCTTCCACATCCCAGTTTTTTAGGTCATCCCAACAAAATTAACTCAAACTCATATTCTCTCTCTATGTAGACTCCTAAATACCTCAAGAACGATAAAGTTCTTAGGAGTTACATGTATTGTCTTTCCTCATAGGAGTGTAAATAATTTGATTTTATTGAGTCCCTTATGATTATTCCTTCATATTTACCTTTTTTACGCTCTTCTTGAGTTTTGTGTTTGAATGTCAAATTTCCTATTTAACTTTAGTCTTTTCATCAGGAAAGCTTGAAAGTCTTCTATTTCACTAAGTATCTTTTTTCCTCCAAAAGATTATACTCAGGTTTGCTGAGTACATTATTCTTGGTTGTAATGCTACCTTTTTTGCCTTCCAGAATATTGCATTCCAAGCTCTCTACTCTCCACTGCTTTAACATAAAAGCTGCTAAATCTTGTGTGATCCTGACTTGTGGCTCCACAATATTTGAATGGTTTCTTTCTGGTTGCTTAAAGTATTTTCTCCTTGATCTGGGACCTCTGGGATTTGGCTATAATATTCCTGGAAGTTTTCATTTGGGGAAGTCTTTTAGAAAGTGATCATTGAATTCTTTTCATTTCTATTTCATCCCCTATATCTAAGGTAACAGGGCAATTTTCTTTTATGATTTCTTGAAATGTGATATCTAGCCTCTTTTTTATCTTGGCTTTCAGATAGTCCAATAAATTTAAAATTACTTCTTCTTGATGTATCTTCTAGATGAATTGTTTTTCCAGTGAGATATGTTTCCCCTTTCTTCTATTTTTTCATTCTTTTTATCTTGTTTGTGTGTGTGTGCGTGTGTGTGTGTGTGTGTGCGTGTGTGTGTGTGTGTGTGTGTGTGTGTGTGTGTGTGTGTGTGTAGGATTAATTAGCTTCCAATTACCCAATTCTAATTTTTGAGGAATTATTTTCTTCAATGAGATTTTATACAACTTTTCTCATTTGGACAAAATGTTATTAAGGATTTATTTATTTCATTTTTGTACCCTTTTTTTAAACCAACCTGGCAGTTGTCTTTCCATAATTTTCTTCCTTGGCTCTCATTTCTGCTTTTCATTTCTTGATTTAATATTTCCTCTCCCAATGTTATTTGATTTTGAAAATCATTTGAACTCTTCCAAGAATTGTTTTTGGACTTTTGTCCAATCCTTTTTTTTTTCTTTAATGCTTTGATTATTGCTGTTTTGATTTCATTGTCTTTTTTCTGAGTTTGTGTCTTCATTTACCCTGTCACCATACTAGATTTTTCTGGCCAGGCTATATTTTTGCTTTTGTTTGCTCATTTTTCTACTCTTTTGCTTGATTTTAAACTCCATGTTTTCTTTCCATTTGGGGGAAGGGGAACACTATTCCAAGCTTCAGATTTTTTCTCACTGCTTTTTTTCAGTGGGGAAATTGGAAATTTTTGGTATTTACAAGGATATATGAGCTAAATATAGCCATTATTTTTCTGATCTATTCTCTGACCTTTACTCAGAAAGGTAAGTTTAGAGTTGAAATCAGTACCTTTTCTCAGGTACTTGAGATCAAAAGTGCCACTGCTGCTCAGGGTATCTCTTCCCTCTTAACTGAAAATGTTCCTCTCCACCCTTTAACTGTGATTCAAAAATTTCTGGGCAATGAAATTGTCAAACAATATCTGTTCCCATGTTCAACACTAGCACAGGTATCCCGCGTAATATTTTTTTCTGACCAGTTGCCATACCCCTTTATCAGTTTTTATTTGAGAGCTCCCAAAGTTGCTTCTTCTATTTCACTACCCAGTCCCACCACTGGCATTGTATCCATGTGGGCTATGGGCCATCCTCTAGCTCATGTCGTAGATCTCTTCCTTTACCCTCCTAAATTACCTGACTTTTTGTTGGCTCTGCCATTCCAGAATTAAATTTGAGCCAATATTTTAAAGTTATTTAGAGTGAAGTATTGGGAGAGCTGATCTGAGTGGTTATTCCACTATTTTTGTTCTGCCTTCAGAAGTCCTTAAAGATTTCCTAATCTCAGTTTTCACATCTATAAAATGGGGATAATGATAACACGTTATTTCATAGGGTTATTATGAGTATGAAATAAAATAAAAAGGCAAACATTAAAATACAATATAAATTCTAGATATTAATCAATATGAGCTATTCTTATTTGTGAGATAGTATAGCACAATGATTAGAGGGTTGATCACTTAGCCCTGATTGACTGACAAATCACAGATATGTGCAAATTATTTAACCTCTCAATGTGCTAAAACTATGAGACACAGACAAGGTGATGGTCTTCATTGGTAGGTGAAGATTCCGTACTAGGAGTTTTTTCTACTGATGAAATTGAGCGCATATGCATGGTAACTTTTTAGAACCTGGACTTTAGAAATGATTTGTTTAAAGACACATTTCAATTTAGTGGAGAAGTCTTAGAAAAAGGAAAATTAATCATAACTTTCAGACTTTCAGACCAATAATCTTGACTGTAATTCAATAAAAATCAACTTCTCGATTTACATGAGTTTACTTGGTAATCCTTGGGTTTTAGCAAACAACAAACAAGAAAAAACAACCAACTTTGTGAGTTTTCTCTCAATTTATTCATTTGTTGGTTTTCCTGATTTTGTTTTATATGAATGTAGTGCCTGAGATTTTAAATATAAAATGATAAAATTCAAAAAGCATTTATATGCTTTCTATATAGATAGCTCTGAGGATAGAAGAGGAAAAAAAAACTGTGTCTGAACTAATAAGAGTATATTCTACTGGGGGATTTTGTTTTGGAATTTGACCAGATGTGTGATTTCATCAGTGAGAGGAATTCCCAGTGTAGAGACTCCCTCCACCAACATAGATTAGCAACTCATCATACAATTTACAATCATCTGAGTTGCCTGAGTCAACTAATTGCAAACTTGAGTAGCTTCCAAACTTCATGTGAAACTGCCATCTCCAAAATTACCAATGCTCTCTAATTGCCAAACCTAATGGCCTTTCCTAAATATTCATCTTTCTTGACCTGTCTAGGCAGCTTTTGACACTATTGATCACCTCTTCCTGCATGCTCTCTCTTCTCTAATTTTTAATGATATTGCTCTCTGCTAGTTCTCACCTTGGAGGCAGATTCAGATTTTTTTTTTCTTCTAACACACACACTGGCTGATCTAGAGTTCACTGCACATTCACAAGTTGTATTCGCAGGATCTTAAGCTATGTCATACCTATTAATAGTGAGTGTCCCTTATGAGCATCACGGGATCCATTTATTTTCCGCTTTTATTATTGCACATGGTGGCTTTTATTGCTTCCAAACAAATAATTCCAAGGTATAAATATTGCTGCTGCTCACTCACTTTTTAGTTGTATTTTACTCTTTTAGATTCCCATTTGGGAATTTTTTGGCAGAAACACGGGTGGGATTTACCACTTCTTCTCAAGTTCATTTTGTAGGTGAAAAAATTGAGGCAAATTGAGTTAAGTGACTTGTCCAAGGTCATAAAATTAGTAACTACATTTGCATTCAGGAAGATGAGTCTTCTTGACTCCAGATTCAACACTCTATATCCACTGTGCCATCATATGCCATATAAATAATATATACACATACACATGGATTACTAGGAATTATTTATATAGACATAAAAAGATCTCTCTCTCTCTCTCTCTCTCTCTCTCTCTCTCTCTCTCTCTCTCTCTCTCTCTCTCTCTCTTTGGGTATATATACATATGAATATAATCTCCCTAGCCCCTAAACTTTCTGTCTTTCAACTTCCTCATGACCATCAACAAAACTCAGACTGGTATAGTCATCCAGTTACCCTGATCTACACCTTGCTGTCACCTATAACTCCTCACTCTTACTGACTCCACATATACAATTCACTGTCAAATCTTGTTTCAGCTTCACAACATCCCTTATATATGTCCCTTCCTCTCCACTTACATAGGCATTAGACTAGTTCTTTCCTCATCTCTCATATGGATTATTACAATAACTTCCTATTCATTTTTTCTGCCTCACCATTTTTCTCAATCAAATACATCCTCCAATCAGATGCAAAGTGATTTTATTAAAGGTCTAAACATGTTACATGGCTACTTAATAAGTTTCAGTGCCTCTATATTTCCTCCAGGATGGAATATACAACCTCCTTTGTATATTTAAAATCTTTCCCAAACTTCCCTTCCCTACCTACCTATCTTAGAAGCCTCCTTCCTTCTTACTCCCCTCCATGAATTTTACAAACCAATGAGAGTGACACTTTCCTGCAAGGTGACTGTCCATCTCCCATCTCATTGACTGGATCCATATTGTTCTAATGTCTGGAATATTTTCCCTCTTCATCTCTTCCTGGCTTCTTTTTTCAGCTCAAATTCCATCTCCTGCAGGAAGCCTGGCCCAAGCCCTACCTCCAACTCCAGTTGTTAGTCAGATCAACAGGCATTTATTTAATGCTTACCATGTTCCAGGAACTGTGTCAAGTGCTGTCCCTTCTGAGATCACCTTTACTCTATTCAAGGTAAACATCATATGTATGTGGTTATTAACATTTTGTCTACACCATTAAAACAGAAGAGTGTAGTTTCACTTTTGTGTTTCTATATCCAGTGCTTAGCACAATGTCTACTACATAGGAAGAGCCTAATAAATGCTTTGTGATGGTTGGTTACTACCAATAAAATCTAAATCAAGTAGTTTCTTTTCAAATATTCCCAATTTAACAAAATCTAAATCAAGTAGTCTTTCTTCATATATTCCCAATTTAACCAACTCCAAAAAAATGTAAGATAAAATCTAAACTTTTCAGTTTCATCCCTAAGGTGCTCCTCAATGTGTCTGACCTACCTTTCCAACTTCGTTTCATAATGTTGCTCTTCCTAGGTTATATGTTGTAGCTACCTGGGATACTGGCTGTTTCTTGAACCCAACATAATCTGAACTCTTAGGCTCTCTGAGCTAAAATGGATCCCAAAAGCAATCTCTTCCTATTTACAGATGAGGATAGTGAGACATAGAGCACATAAGTGTCTTTTCCAGAAACACACTGCTAGTGTCTGAGGCAGCTGATGAACCAAAGTAGAAGGTCCTGCCCACCATTATCATGGCAAGTGGCTCATGTTTCATTTCCAAGTCATGAAATTTCTCTCTTCTTTTGGGGTCACAGTCTTCAGGAAGGCTTCCCTGTTCCCCTCCATTTTAAGCTTTCTCTCCTTTTTAAACTTTCTCTCACCTTGTTTTAATCTCTTCTCACTCTATGTTCCCTTACATTTATCTATGCAATGCTGTATCCCTCCACCCAATAAAATGGAAGCTCAAGGGTAGTAACTTGTTTCTGTTCTCAATCTCCACACAAACATGCACAAATACAAATTCATTATGGAACAAATGAATAGAGCTGATTAATTATTATGAGGCATTGAGGTAGCACTGTGTATGGAAGGCTAGATTTGGAGAAGTGAATTCCTGAGTTCAAATATGGCCTCAGACACTTACTAGCTGTGCGGCTCTGGGCAAGTCACTTAAGCTCTGTCTGCTTCAGCTTCTTCATGTCTAAAGTAGGGATAATAATAGCACTAACCTCCTAGGTTTGCTATGAGAATCAAATGAGAGATTTGTAAATCTAAAAGATAAATGTTATTATTGTTACCACCAACACCAACACCACTATTACTACTAGTACTACTACTAACAATACTATTACTATAACTACCTTCTCCTTCTTCTTCTCCTCCTCTCTTCTTCCTTCTCTTCCTTTCTTCTTCCTTCTCTACTCCTCCTCCTCTTCTTCCTTCTCCTGCTCCTCCTCTTCTTTTTCCTCCTCCTCCTTCTTCTACTACTACTATTACTACTACTACCACCACCACCATTACTATTGCTTTCATCAATATTTTCAGTAAGCTTTTGATTCCTTTCCAGATTTTTAAAAATCATCTTTTAAGGAATTGGGGAAATTATAGAGGAATTATATATAAATTATAGAGTTCATTGTATAGAAAACTTCCATAGGAGGAAGCTCCTTCACCCAAAGAAGGATAGAACATTTGCTGCAATTTATAGGTTTAGAAAACCATTCAAAGCGCTGAGAGAATAGGGAAGCATCCAGAATCATACAGCTTTTGTGTGTGTGTGTGTGTGTGTGTGTGTGTGTGTGTGTGTGTGTGTGTGTGTGTGAAAAGCAGGATTTGAATTCAGGTCTTTCTGGTTCCCCAGCTGACTCTCTAATAATAAAATTAATATTCCTAACTGACATTTCTTTTGAGCTTTAGGTTCTGCAAACTACTTGAACTTCATTATCCAACCTGACTTTGGTGTGCTCCAAAGCAACAAATGAGTGCAAGCCTGCCTTTGCCATTGTGGCATTGGCCAAGTAACCTAGCTTCATAGGGCCTTGGCTTTGTATGCCATGGCCACTGAGGTTCAGTCCGGCTATCAATCTCTGCCCCTCTAATGGTTCTGGAGCATTCTCTATCCATCCTCATTCATTCCTAGTCTGGAACTTGGACTGCCCAAGGCTCCAGCCTGATCCAGTTAGTATTCCTTGGAGTCTGCCCTCACCACTGTGATGATCCAAAGAGCAGAGGAGATAGGGCAGCTGCCTGCCTGCCTCCCCCTTACAGAATGAAAACTTGGGTTTTAAAGGAAAGCAATCATCCCAACAGTCGGAGCTGATTCTTTCTTCCACAGCTGCTCTGTTTTATAAAAAGCCAGCCACAAGGTGAAATGGGCAATCGATACTTTTAAGGGGACTCTAAAATTAGGAGAGTGTTTTTTCTCTTAACTGAAACCAGATTATCATCAGAAATCGCAGTCATCTCATCATTGCCACACACCCAACAAAGCATCCATCTTCTCTCCCCAGTGGGTCACAGGCTTCTGTAGTCAGAGTGCTGTCAGGCCAATGCTCTCCTCCCCTATTTCTTTTCTACTCCCCCACTATTATTCTAAAGAGCTACCAGAAAAGAATGGAGCATTTGAAACTACAAGACACTCGGTGAGCATTTGCCTGAGCTACTGTGCCACAGAAGTTCTATAATCATCCAGTGAATCAAACACAAAGAAATCACACTGGAAAGAACCTGAGTGTTATTGAAAAGAGCCTGGGCTCAGCAATTCAGAGCTAGAAATGATGGAGTCCCTTTTCTGGTCAGAAAAAGAAAATGAATCTAAGATATAGGCTTAGAACCACAAGGAAACTCAGAAATTTTCCAGTCCAACCATCTCAATTGGCAAAAGAAAAAGCTGAAGTTCAGAAAGATAAAGGCTTAGAATTGCAAGGGACCTTCAAAGTCATCCAGGTCAACACCTTCAAACAACAAGAGTCAGTGAATGAGATTTAGGGGATTATTCAATCCAACTCCTTCAACTGGGATAAATGGAAAATGAACCCCAAAGTAGAATAATCATGATATTATTCTATGGTCACACAGTCTGGAAGTGACAGATATCCAGTACAAACCTGGTTAACTACATTAAAGGTGATCATAACATAAATTGGGGAAACAAGACAGAAACCATACTCAACCATAGCAACCATTAAGCCAAGCATTTAAGCTTTTGATGATGATGATGGTGTCAATGAAGCCCATTCATTGACCAAGTGTCATTTTCCTTATCTATAAAATCAAGAGTTAGGCTAGATAAAATTTATGATTGTACCATGTATTACCCTTGCATTGCTCTCAGATCTCTCCCCCTCTCTCTGTCTACCCAGGATCTACCCTTGTTAAGTTCAAATATAGAGTTGAAACTTTAAAAAATTATTTAAACAAAAAAGAATGGCACAGGTATCAGAACCAAGCCATCTCTTTAAGGTGAAGGCTAAGGTGAATGTTGGAATAGTATTGTAATATAAACTGTATAATTTAGAATCAAAGACCCCCCACATTTTAACCTCGATTTGGATTTTTCCAAACAAAGATATCTTTTGTTCACAGATATTTTCTAGTGCATACTGGGACATGGTTTTGTATCCAAGTTATCCAAAATGGAACACTTTATTCACATAAAGATTTTCTCTAGATATTATGAATGAGTCAAGAAACCGAAAACATGCATAGCATCTCTGCCAATACAAAGGCAGATGGAAATATAAAACAGAACATATTATCATAGTTCACATTCATATTTTTTACCCCTAAGGTTGGAAAAAACCTATCAGAGATGCCTGTAAAATCTTTGTCACACTCTCCATAAACACACAAAGACACCATATAAATATATATGATTTGTGGGTACAGATAAAAACATTAAAATGAAAATTTCTTCTCATAGTAACTCATTAATGACCTTGACAGACCTTCAACCAAAAGGAGCATCTTTGATAGAAATGTTTTTAGTTTTAGAACTAGAAAGACAGATGTGGAATATCTCCTCTCTATGAATGACATATATTTGCCACTTTATCTATTTATTTGTTGGCCAAGAGACTCCTGATCAAGGGCCAGACTAATCATATGTTAATATCATAGAAATCTGTCATATATCATATATAGTTTCAAAGAACTACCAATTAATATTAGCATATTTCAACCATTCGTATAAGCACATCTGCTGAACTAATCTATAATTTCACACCTGAAAAGTCACATCATTTCTAGCTAATATGTCTCAGCCCATACCCTGATAATTACCAAATCATGCAGATGACACATGCCTGGGATAAAACTTTCATTTCACTCAGTCTTTGCCTTCTGTGGAACTTCAAGATCAAATGTCCTCAAATACTTTTCATTCATATCACAATATTCATTGAAGATCTGAGTGAAGATTCAGTAATTCCATAGACCTTGACATCAAAATGCCAACAACTCTGCCCACTGGGCAGTTTTGTCCACTCCTAAGTGCGACCACAGAGAAAGTTCCATAGTATGTCAGCTATGTAATATACTATGGTACATCATAAAATTAGTTAAAAACCATCAATGGCTATCACACAAACTGGATCATGTATAATTTGTCATAGCATGAGGGGAAGAGAGAGAGAGAGAGAGAGAGAGAGAGAGAGAGAGAGAGAGAGAGAGAGAGAGAGAGTGAGAGTGTGAGAGTCTTTAGAGAAAACCTGAAAATAATAAGGAAATAGGTACTTACATTGTCCATGTATTCTGAGAGCAAGTCCTGGAGAGCTTGTCGGATAGAGTTACACTCAGTGATGATACGTTCCCGGTGGAAGTCCCGAGTGCAGGAAGAATCAGCTAACAAAGCTGCCCCACTGATGATGGCCTCTAAGCGCTTCTCAAGTGAGGGACGGATTTTCTCATCACTCACTGTCAGTGGATCCAAAATTACTAAATTCTAAAAGAGGAGAAAAATTTAGATGAGTTAGAATGTTACAGCCATTTTATAATTTTCTTTTTCAAGAAGGTAACATGTTTTGATATGGATCTTTCAAATACAAGAAAATAGCAAGTCTTAGAACACCCTAGCTCTCCTGAAGGCTTATTTCAAGTATTATCTCTTACAAAAGGTCTTTTCTGATTCCATCATTTGCTAGTGTCTTCTGAAATCACTTAGTATCTGTACTCATTAATCTGTACACAGCTATCATTATATTCTTAGTTAGACATAATCTCAGAGGTAGAGGACTATGAATATGGAACACTGAAAATGATGTCAAACTTTCTCAATATGTCGACTTGTTTTGCTGATTTGGGTGATTATTTAATTCATTTAATTATTTCTTTATTAGTTGATTAGTAGAAGCGCTGGTTTTCTGTGAAAGGGAGAAAACAAGAATACATTAGGAAATGAAGGTGATGTAAAAGACAAAAGCTAGGGACAGTAACTAGATTTGTGGCTTCCTTGTTCTAGAGAAGAATCAAATCAAAATCCCAGATCCCTTCAGGTAGATATCTTCCCTTTAACTTAATATCTTAAAGAGTTGGCTGGAGCAATGAGATGTCAATCAGTCAATATATAGCAAGACTGAGGAATAAGCAATGGACAAAATTATAATTGCCTCACAAACATACAATAACAAGAGATTTAAATCAAGGAAAGCAGAAAATTGCGAGGATGATGCTCCCTACTCTTGTGGGGGAGACTCAAGAAGACATGAAAAAGGATTGTATGGTATATGGAGATAAGAACCAGTTTTACTCTTCCCTCCTGAAGGAATCTCAACATCAATTAGATCCCAGATTCATCAGAGTATCAATTTTGTAGCTCTAAGGGCTTAAAAATATCATATAATTATTAAAAATAAAAATGACAAGGAGACATGGTTTCATTACCTCAAGAACACTCTGGTGAATAGCAAACGCATATATATCAGTATATATATATATATATATATATATATATATATATATATATATATATATATATATATATATATATATATATATATATATATATATATATATATAATTTACTTTTGAGGGGGTTGGATGAGATCTTCAGAGATCATTTAGTTCAAACCCTTCATTTTATAAGGTATGAGAGGGAGAAGAAGAGAGCAGGAAAGAACTATTTTTATATGTAGTACTTTATATACAACAACACATAGACATTTGGGACACCCTGCATCTCATTTAGCTTCATAACAATCTTGTGATTCTATAGATGACAGACTAAAAACCCTGAGATTTTATGTGACTTTTCAAAGGTCAACAACAAGATGCCAAATTGAGATTTGGACCCAAGTTTTCCAATTGCAAATCTGGGCCTTGTTCCTGAGATTAAAAATATTCTATAATTAACTGGATTTTTTTTTCATTAATAGGATTATCAGTTACAGAAGGAAGAGCCAGAGGGAATTTTAGAAGTTAATCCATTTTACTGCTGAAGAAACTGAGGTTCCCAGCATTCAAGTGGCCTGATGTCATAAAGCTAGGAAATTACAAAACTGAGATTTGAGCCAGTTTCTCTGATTCAGACTTGAAACTCTTTCTATTTTGCCATGTCATTTTCCTTTCCTGCTTTTCATTCCCCAGTTCTATTTCCCTTCTTTTTAATATATCTCTCCATTTGGACCCCTGCACATTAATAGACTGAAGAGATAGATTAAGAAACTAGTTGATAAGATTTCCTTGGGAGAGAGGAGGTAGTTGGAAAACAACCCCTTTCATTTGTGCATTCATCTTTTATCTATTTATTTATATTCTGTTAAAATAAAATAAAATATTAAAATAAAAAAATTATATTAAAATAAAATAAAAATATTCTATTTAAATTCTTGAGGGTTGAGAGTAAATAGGAAGTCAGACCAAAAGTCAGTCAGCAATAGACGGGCAAAGAGTTTTAAAGTACTGCACCTATGGGACAGATGTTATTCACTCATTTGTTTTTAAACCCACCCCTTTGTTCCATCTGCCCCTTGCTCCTTGATGGTTTCTGTCAGTACAAACTCTCCACTTCAGTGCTTAGCAGCAAAAATTAAGCCCATTAAAATCACTGAAAATGGCCCTCCAATGCAATTTTGCCATTAAGAAGGGGTTCCAAGAGACAATCAAACTGTTCCATTACTGCTCAAATATAATTAGAAGATGTAATATGGAAATGAAAACTTTTCTGTTTCCATATTATGGGCAAGATCATGCCAGTTCACCAAGTTCCAAATGTCTTACTGTTGAAGTTAGTGTAAAAAAGAAACTAGAACAACTCTGTTCCTTTCCATCTTTAGAAATAATCATTTACCAGAGACCCCCAAGGCCTTCCTGGGCCAGCAGAGGCCATCTAGGGTTAGATAATGAATACTGGCTTTGGACTAGATTACATAAATTTCCATCCTAGTCTCTATGTGATAATTGTCTCTGTGACCTTATCCCACAATGGGGTGAGAGGAAGTAGGAACTAATATCAGGATTTATTAACCCTGATTTTTAATTTTATTTAAATTATTTGTAATTTGTAATTTTTTCAATTTAAAAAGTATTTTGATAGTTGCCTTTCAATATAAATGGTTTCCTTTATAATCTTAGGTTTTGTTTTCTGGTTTGAAACAGTTAAAAAATATTCTGAGGAGTCCATAGGTTTCATGAGACCATCAAAGAGATCCATTGTGTACACACACACACACACACACACACACACACACACACACCCCGCAACTTAAGAACCACTGAATTAGATCATTCCCAAGATTCCTGCTTTTGGCTATAATTTCACAGGGTCTCAGATTTGAGAAAGTTGTCAATGGCCATTTAATACAGCTCTACCTGTATTAAACTATCCAAACTTGAAACTATCCAAAGATCAGTCATGTAGTTTTCTCTGGTATATGTCAATGAGGGAGAACCCAGGACCTCCAAGCCCAGTCCATTTACAGCTCTAATTTCTTAGGAAGAGTATCCTTAATAGTCAAAACCCATATATCTAACATCCCTCCTCTCTTGCCCCTTAGCTCCTACTTCTGTTCTCTGGGTCTAAGCAGCACAAAATTTTCCACAAATCTGAAGACATCTATGGAGTCCCGTCTTAAGCTTTCCCACCTCTAATTACATCTATCCAATTTCTTCAACTGATAATTATGTGCCATGATCTATCCCTGCTGGGTCACCATTTTAAATGACAGGATGAGCCCTTATTAATTTTTACTGTATACCAACCACTGTGCCTAGTGTTGGCAATACAAAAGGCAGCCTCTCCCCATAAGGAGTTTATATTCTAATGGAAGAAAATAATGCATAAAGAGGAGCTATAAAAGAAGTGGTAGTCAAAGATGGGTTTTATGGTGAAATTGTGAATGGAACATAAATAGAGGCATGTAGGTGGTGAAGTGGGTTGAGTTATAGTCATCTCCCCTGAATCCCCTTGGATTCAGATACTTCTTAGTTATGTGACTCTGGACAAGTCAACTAACTCTGTTTGCCTCATTTTCCTTATCTGTAAAATGAGCTAGAGAGGGAAATGGAAACCTATTCCAATATCTTTGCAGATAAAACCCTCCAAAAATAGGGACAAGAAGAGTTGGACACAACTTAACAAGGAAGGTGAATAGAACCAGAGGGAAGTCAATTGATATATTTTTCTAGTAACTATGATAGTATTGATATAATTATAGTAATAGAAAGTGGGGGAGTGGCAGAGATCAATGAAAAGAGTACACTGAGCCACTTGTCTTGTGTATTTTTTCTTATGTGGTAAGTTGGGTAAAACAAAGTACTGTTGTAATCCAGTCAAATACTGTCTTTGCAGCCTCAGCCTTGTGTAACACTTAGTACATAGTAGGGGCTTAATAAATTAGGATGGTATTCCTAAAAGAGAAGAAGCAAGCCCAAAGCTGCTCTGAAATACAGCTGATATCAGTATAATTTATAATACTGTTGGCTCAAGTCACCAGACTCAATAAATTTATCTTATTAGCCTTAAAGACTTTCCAAGTGATGGGTGCTTTGTGTGACCACCTGAATTCAGTCCATGTCCCATCTTCCATTTTTGTGCCAGCTGTGCATCCTCCCTTAAACTATATTGCCTTTCTTCCTCACGTATACTCAAAATTTCTTAGCTTCCTTCAGGCCCAGACTCCCTCCTAGAGGGAGTCTTTCCTCATTTTCTCTCCCACCTTAATTTACTTAACTTTGGATTTGTATTCTCCTTGCTCAATGTAAGCCCGATAAAAGATGGAAATGGACTGTAATTTTTATCTCTGTATTCCCAGTTCTTGAAAAAGAAACTTAGCATAAAGGGGGAAGAATTGACCTTGAAGTGGAAGAAGTGGGTTCCAGACTTGCCTCTGAAACATTACTGCCTTCATGACCAAGAACAAGTAAATTAATCTGTTAATGTTCCACATAACTCAGAAATTTAACTGGGACTACAAAGACAAAAACATGTTCCCTTATCTTAAGGAGTTTCTATTTTAATAGAAAAATGGTGGAGAGAATTCTGTTCACTAGAAACCACAGCTCCAACACATATACACACACACTCACTCACACCCCTAGCTTTGCAACTGACAGTCACATAATAAATGTTATCTGAATTTAATAAAATTGAGTGACTTTTACTTGGATTTCATGCTTGTTCCCTTAACTCCAATTCAGGCTCTGCCTAAAATCATTCAATAGGCACATACAATGTACAGGCATGGTGCTAAGTGTTGGGATGTAAAGAAAAAGAGAAAACAGTCCCCGTCCTCAAGGAGCTTCTATTCTAATGAGGAAGAAAACTGCTATATAAGTAGGTAAAATAATGAACCTAACACTTTCTTCCTGTTATTGACCTATCCTGACATAAAAATAGTCCCTCATAAAGGAACCAGACTTTTTTCCTAACTGGAGGCAGTCAAAATAAGGGCACCACTGACTCACAAACAGGAACAGAACTTAAATAAATATCATTTTTAATACTGCCTTCCACAGATGCAGAAGAAGTTGATTCTGAGGCAAGGAACCCGGGTTTACATCTTCTCTCTGACACATTCCCTGTGACTTTGAGTTGATTACTTTACTTTCCTATAAAAAGATTAAATGACCTCCAAGGCCCTTTGTAGTTCTAAATTGGTGATTCAGAACTCTTCCTCTAATGCTTTCTCGTAAAGAGGCCCTGAATTGCTGAAACCAATTTCAATAGATTTTTAGCAGGCCCTAACAAGATGGGAAGACTTCAAATATGGGTGATGTGTGATAAGTAAGAATCAGACTAACTAAGTATGGAGAGGCGTGTCCCCCAGTTAGTGATAGGTGGCGTTTGTTGGTGCCATAGGAATTCCCAAAGCTCTTCTGCTAAGTTACAAAGGGGTTGGTTGCCTAGTGTCAACAGAAGGAGTATGCACAATGGCAGAGTCAGAGATATTTGTGCTTTTAAAATTTTATTAAATTAATATTGTAGTGCATATATGGATATTTTATGCAGATATACATATATATAATAAACATGTAAATATATATATATATATCTATATCTATATCTATATATATATATATATATATATATATATATAGATATAGATATAGATATATATATATATATTTGTATGTGTATTTTACCATGGTAAGAAAACCTATTTATTACCACTTAGAATACAAGTTAGTAAATGGCTTTATTCCATGTATTGTTATAAGCAAGACAAAGAAAAGTCTCATCTGCCACAGAAAGAATTGTGCTTAACTGGATTTCGGAATAAGATATTTCCCAGAAATATCTATAATATTCAAGAGAGAACATGGGGTAGTGAATAGAGACCTGAGCTTAAAATCAGGGAAACTAATTCTAGTTCTACCCAATACATATGAACTGTGTGATCCTGACCAAGTGACATATCCTCATAGTGTTCTAAGATTCTAAACCTCCCTTCTTGATTGGCACATCCTTAACTGTGACTTGCCATTTCATTTTTCCTTGAAGCTTTTTATTTTCAAAACATATACAAGGATAAGTTTTCACTACTGACCTTTGCAAAACCTTGTGTTCTAATTCTCCCCCTTCCCCACCCCCTTTCCTAGAAGACAAGTAATCCAATATATGTTAAACATGGTAAAAAAAATATATATGCTCAATCCAATATATATATATATGTATATATATATATATATATATATATATGAACATATACAATTATCTTGCTGCACAAGAAAAATCAAGTCAAAAAAAGAAAAAAAATGAGAAAGAAAACAAAATTCAAGCAAACAACAACAAAAAAGGGTAAATGTTATGTTGTGTTCCACACTCAGTTCCCACAGTCCTCTCTCGGGGTGTAGATGGCTCTCTTCATCACAAAGTCATTGGAACTGGCCTGAATTATGTGATTGCCATTTCAAGAAGGGTCTCAATCATACTCAACTCACTTTCCAAACTGCTCTATCTCCTCATCCACAGCCTTTCCCTACACAGATGTACCTTCTGCTAAATTCTTGTTCCCCCTTTATATTTTATCTTTCTTCTTAGAATGAAAATCTTCAAGAATAAGAACTATTTTATTTGCTTGTATTTATAACCCCATTGCTTGGCATAATGTCTGGCACATGGTAAACAATGGATCAATCAGCACTTATTAAGCACTTACAAGGAATCAGGCACTGTGTTAAATGTTCAAGCAGCTTCGAATCATTTCATAAATGTGCCATCATTCTAAAGTTGGTAGAGGGGCAGCTAGATGGTACAGTGGATAGAGCATCAACCCTGAAAAAGACCAGAGTTCAAATTTGGTCCCAGACACTTAACATTTACTAGCTGTGTGACCCTAGGATAGTCACTTACAAAGAAAAAATAAAGTTAGACTAGAAACTTGGCATTTGGAAGTCTTTGAAGAAGATCTGGGATAAATATGGGCAAAACATAAGAATCAGCTTTCTCTCTTACACTGGAATTGAGTTGTTTTCTAAAATAGCATTATTCAGTTCAAAAAAAAAGGGGGGAGATGCAGTGTCCCCCCACTGACCATCATTTATACTCTACATAAATTCCCTACATTTGGATGAGGGGAGGGCAACATTGAACTTGGAATATGTTACTACAACAATTTCTTAATGGGGACATTCTCTCCGCCAACGCTGATCAGCTGTTGTGCTTCTTGGTCTCAAAAGAGCTTACTGGTGCTAAATAACTTATCCAACAGCAAATAGTATAGATTTAGGAAGGCATTCAAACTCAAGCCTTCATGATACTGGAACAAGTCCACTGCCCAACAATGTCTTTCTTCTTGCAAAATACTGTTTTAAATTAGCAAAATATATAAATATTTGTAACATTATCATGTCAATTTTCAACTTTTTGGTTTTTCCCCATAATTTCATCCACCCTAGTTCTAATATCTCTAATTGTTTCCTTAAGAAAAATTGCTTCTTTTTTCCTTTTTTAGTGTTTGCAAAACACTGGGTAGATAGATAGATGGATGGATGGATAAATAAATAGTCTCATTTGATCTATTATACCCTATGATATATGTACTAATAGGTCTTTTTTTAGGAAACTAAGAGATTAAGTGATTTGTGGCACATAGCTAATGTGTCCAAAATAAGAACAGAACAGAACAAAATAAGTCTAGGTGATTTGACTAAGGTCTCAGTGACTCCAAATCGAATACAGCTGTATGCCACTTAGCAGTCTTTAAGTATTAGCACCACAATAGTTCTGGTGCTTTATTTAAGAGAGATTGGGAAGAATTCAAAACAGAAAATATAGAAGCCTCAGTTTCAAATCCCAGATTTTATACTTTTTGGCTAATTTTCTCACTGAGCTGAGCAAGCCCTTTTAAACCAGGTTTCCTGTTTTCAAAATGGAAATCATAATACTTACATTACCTTGAAGTAAAGAAAGAACTTTATAAAATATAAACACTTCAAATTAAAAAGCATTTATTAAGTACCTATGTGCCAGGTATTGTGCTGAGCACTGATTGGTTATTTAGTTTTGTTATTTTTACTCTTCCTGAGTTGATCATTTTTATATATTTCTTTAACAAGCTCCTAGCTACACTCCCTGAATAAAGTCATCTTAGAGGAAAGATGATTTCCTAAGTTTTAGTCCGCAACTGAAAGCTGAACATGAGCCATAAATGTCAGGAACAAGCTAGTTATTAGGGCTCAAGCATAGGACATGGTCAAGGTTCATTTCCAGGGCCTCTTGCCACTGCTCCATGCTTATGTGATTCAACTTACTCTATTTTCAACCAAAATTCTGAACTAGCCATCTACTGGTCTACTTCTCAGATTATTTAACTCTGGGCTCCCCTGATTCCCCTATGTCATTAGCTTTTAAGAAAAAAGAACTTCAGACTTGTAAAGGAACCCTAACACAGCCCATACCCCAACAAGAATGCTCTTCATGATGTACCAGATAATTGATCACCTATCCTTTTCATAGAGACCTCCAGAAGAGAATAACCTTCTACTTCCTAGGACAGCCAATTCCTCTTTGGGCTAGTCTTTGCTGTTAGAGTCCCTTATACACATCAAGTCTAAATGCGCTACTTTAGAAATTATACCCGTCCCTTCTAGTTCTGTCCACTTGTGCCAAACTTAATTGTATTTCCTCTCCCATACGATATTCTTCAAACATTTCAAGGCAATTCTCATTCTGTTCTCATTTCTCCAAATTAAATATCTCCCACTTGTTGCTGAGCTATTAATATTAGTTACTATATGGTCTCCATCCTGTACTAACATTTGGTAATCAGCCTCTCCCTGACTGGACAAATGATACCAGAAAAATGTCCTTCCCTGATCTGTGAATCCTCAGTTTATCTTTTTCTGCTGTCCTGGAAAGCCCTCTGGCTGTTAGATTGTGCTAGCATGATATCCTAAGACTCAAGAAATCTCTCCAAAATTCCATGTTCCCTTGGATAATTAAAGAAGACAATAAACATGACTTGTAAGATCATCGAATTATAAAAGCTACTCAAACTTGCCCTATTTGTTGGTATCTTTACATTGTCATGTACTTCTTTAAAGTGAGATATACATATCCTGAAATATCATAAAATACATATGAGGACCACTTCTTCAATTTTGTGTATTCTAAAGTACTTAATGCCATACTTTACACATAAAAGGTGCTCCAGACTTTCAACAGAGTAGGCAATTAACATTATTCAATTGAAAGATTGAATTCAACGACTGAAAGTTGGTTTTATTTTTAGCAAAAATAATAAAATGCGTAGTGTGCTTTAAAGTTTACAGGACACTTTACATATCTTCTAAGCTTCATAAAAATTTTGTGAGGCAGGTATCACATGAACAGGCTGATTTCAGAAAAACCAGGAAAGACTTACATGAACTGATGCTGAGTAAAGTGAACAGAACCGAGAGACCATTATGCACAGTAACAGCAATGTTTTGTGATGATTACTGGGATGAATTTGGCCCTTTTCAAAATGTGGTCATCCAAGTCATTTCTAATAGATGTGGGATGGAAAATGTCAATTGAATTGGAGACTGAATTGTGTACCAAAGCATGGTATTTTCACTTTGTTGTTGTTGTTATTGTTTGCTTGTTTTTTTTCTTTTTTCATATTTTCCCTTTTGATCTTTCTTGCTTAACATAACAAATATGGAAATATGTTTAACCTATATCAGATGACTTACTGTTTTATCAAAAGGGGAGGTAAGAACGAGAGGGAGAAAGTTTTACAAAAACGAATGTGGAAAAATAACTTGACATGAAAGTGGAAAAATAAAATACTATTAAAATAAAGTTAAAAAAGAAGTATCACAAGAATGACTACCAGCTCCCTTTTACAGATAAGGAAGTTGAGGTTCAGACAAGTTAGGGTCAATTGCCTAAGATAGCTACTACATGTCAGAAGCAATATTTGAACCCTGCTCTATTTAACTAAGTCAAGTTCTCACCACTGTATAGCACCTGATATCCCACTGCATTTCTCTTCCTTAACATTTCCTAAATTTTCAAACCTGGGCTTTTAGAAGGTTTGGGTTGTTTTCAATCTGTATCATTACCCAAAAAAACCACATTGATGAGATAAGACTCCACTAAAGTATAATCAAATGACTGAATAAATTAAGATACTGCTGCTTCTGACCATCTGTGCTCTGCTAGTACAGAAAGGAACTTAGGAAATGACTGGATAAAGTGGAAGGTAAAGATAAGAGAATAATGAATGGGAATGAGAGTGAGAATAGACCCCCAAGGGCCATTTAACCCCCAACCATATCTGGAAAAATCTTTTCTAAAATATGCTTGAAAAGGAGCCACCCGCTTTTGCCTAAATTTGGCAAAAGTGGAAAAATTCACTTCCTCTCAAGGGATCCCATTGCACTGCCAGACTAATCTAACAGTTTGCACATTTTTCATTACATCAGATCAACCTCATCCATCAGTCTTATACTCTCCTCTAAGCACAGATTTGCATCCCAAACACTTCAAACTGTGCACCTGTTCTCCAAAAGTAAAATTGCTTATCCAAAGGGTTGTCACTCTGGCAAGTACTAAATGGGAGCATCCTTCACTGCAAAGCTTTTTCCACATCATAGCTGAGTTAGAAACAGCAGAAGCGATCACTATAGAGAGCAAATAATATATCTCCAGCAGTCATTCTGTCATTTCAGCTTCTGATCACTACCAGAAAATGGGCCTGAAGAAGCTCTCCAGCAATTCCTTAGATCAGATATCCCTTAGTTTGATTGGTTTTCTTATCGTGTTTCCGAGGAAAAATGTCAAAATATTGTTGTATTGTTGTCACTTAGTAGTGATGGTGGTGATGGTGTGTGTGTGTGTGTGTGTGTGTGTGTGTGTGTGTGTGTGTGTCAATGTCTGTGTCTATACTTGTGTCTGTGTCTGTGTGTCTGTGTTTAGTACAAGAGTTTATTGGTCCTAGGATGTGATTTCATTGTTGACGAGAGCTCCCTAGTGACAAATATGTTCTTCCCAAGCAGGTCTACAACCATTATTGCAATTGCCAATAATATGGTTTGAGGGCTCCCTCGGGAATGGCATGGGATAATGAAGAGAGCACTGGATTTGGGTTCAAATTTCCTTTGTGACTCAAAACAATCTCCTTAACTTCTTTGGTTCTCAGCTTCCTCACTTAAAAAAAAATGAAGGGATTGTAACGGCCCTTCTCAGACCCTTTCAAGCTTTGAATTCATGACCTACTCAAGGTCATAGAATCAGTATATATGAAGGGTGGGGTTTGGAGGCAGTTTTCTCTCTGCTATCACATAATCTCTTTTTTTTTTCTTTTTTTCAGCTATTTATTTTCAAAATAGATAGTTTTCAACATTTACCCTTGCAAAACCTTATGTTCTCAATTTTTTTCTCTCTCTTCCCTCTCCCCTGGAAGGCAAGTAATCCAAAATATGTTAAACGTGTAATTTTTCTACACATATTTCCACCATTATCATGCTGGACAAGAATAATCAGCATGTCACAATCTTTCAAAAGAAATCCAAATGTTAGCAAGTTAACAATATCACATTAGCATAGTTGGAGGACTATGAGGGAAAATAAAATGCACTGGCTCACAAGAGATTGAATATTCAGTGATGATCTTTGGGTATGACCCCAGAGGAAACCAAAAAGTTTTCTGCAGATGTATCTTCCCAAAATGGAAATTAATATCCAAGTCTGGTTTTAATTAGATATCCATTATAGTGAAAGGATTCCCCATCTTGTGGGGACCCTCAGGAAAGAAGACCTTTTTTAGGAAGGATCTTGATGAAATTAACTGGACACAGGCAAAGAGTACAATTCATTTTATCTTTTTTCAGAATGACCTGTGTGGAGGAAAAAATGCCATTGGGGAGGCCACTTAAATAGCAAAGAGAGATGGAAAAGTACCATGCACAAACAGCAGCAGAAACTCCATTCTGCTACTCATTTGTCTGACCTTGAGGCAGCTGTTTCTTTCTCCCAGTGGATCTTTGATAGAGATCACCCAATTAAGTCCTCTGTCAGAGAGAGAGAGAAAGAGAGAGAGAGAGAGAAAGAGAGAGAGAGAGAGAGAGAGAGACAGAGAGAGACAGAGAGAGAGACAGAGACAGAGACAGAGAGAGAGAGAGAGACAGAGAGAGAGAGAGAGAGAGAGAGAGAGAGAGAGAGAGAGAGAGAGAGAGAGAGAGAGAGAGACATAGAGAGACAGAGACAAAGACAAAAAAGACAGATATGGACAGAGAGACAGAAGAGAATCAGAGACACAGAGATACAGAAAGAAAAAGAGACAAAGACAGAGACACACAGAAAGAGACAGACAGACACAAAGATAGACAAAGAGAGAGACAGTGAGAGACTAAAAGAAATAGAGACAGAGAGAGGGATGGAGAAAAAGAGAAAGGGAGAAAGAGGAGGGAGAAATAAAATGACAGAGACAGACACACACACAGAGTAGAAGGGAGGGAGAAAGACAGAGAGAGAAACAGAGAGACAGAGAGCATACTTCATTTAACCATCTATTTCTTTCACCATTGTTCTGAATATAACAACATGGAAATAACACTTGAAAATTCTGTTTTCAAGATCTCTGGCTATAATGAGAGTGGTTACATTACTTTCCTTTAAGACATGAGGAGTACCATGTACCAGCCTTAAGTATATATATATATATATATATATATATATATATATATATATATATATATATATATATATATATATATATGTGTGTGTGTGTGTGTGTGTGTATGCTATAGTCCCATTAGAAGATTATCAACAAAGGAAAGCCATTTTAATGACATGGAGCACAAAGAACTGGGTTCAAATATAGCTTCAGACATTTATCATCTCTTTTATTAGCAAGTTATTTTCCACAACAGTAAAATAAAAGAACTATTCTCAAATGCTTCTGGGGAAACTTCTAACTCTAAATTTACAATTTCAGAAATGTTGAGGCTTAAAAAGAAGGATATTTATTTTCAAAGTAAAAATCGCATTTTAGGAAGGATATTGGAAAACTAAAGAACATATGGAAGAGGATGAACAAGACTTGTGAAGGACTCAAGATTATGTCACATGAGGATTGCTTGAAGGCACCCTGGAGAAAAGAAGACCTAGGGGTGAATAGTAAAGGGGAAAGGAAAAGTAACTTTTTTCAAACAGTCATGTGCAAGCAGCCATGTGCAAGATGAATGAAATTTGCTCCATTTGATTCCAACAAACAACCAGAAGCCATCAGTGCAAATTGCAGAGACAGGTTTTAACTTGATTTAACAGAAAAAAAAAAAATAACTTTTCACCATTTAGAGTCATCTCCCAAATAGAAGGTACAGGGCTCTCCCTTATTAAAGGTCTTCAAGAAAAGTTAGAATATCTTATATCAGAGATATTATAGATAATATACTATTCATTTCCAAGTACAGACATTGAAGTCCCTCTAAAATGCTATGATCATTTCAAACTATCATGAGTATATACACATAAATATTAATGCATATGTATGTACCCCTTTGACATTCTGGTGAATACATGAACCTCTTCACATAATAATGTTTTTAAATGCATAAAAGTAAATTCATAGTAATATAAAAGAAACCAATTATATAGGAACACAGCTATTATTTAAAAACAAAAAGGTTGTTTACCTTAGGTTAAGAAGCCCTGGTATAAAGTAACTCTAAAAGGTTTATTTCAAAAATGATATATGAACAATGAAACCAACCACAGTTCCCTAAGACCTATGATGAAACATGCTAGCCTTCTCCAAAGAGAGGGATAATGGACTCAGACGCAGATTAAAGTTTATTTGGGGGAAAGAGGAAATGGCTAATGTGATCATTTGTTTTAGTTAACTATACATGTAGCAAGTTTTGCTTTTCTTACTTTTTCAGTGGATAAAGTATATAGAGATGGGAGGGAGAGAATTCAGATTAGAAAATAAAACAATTACGTTTTTGAAAAAGAACACATGAAATTTCCTTTTAAAATGTCAACAAGAACAAAGATGCTCCTTATAATGGCTTCAAAGTTGCCAAAGAGAATAGGAATAATTCAATTTAATCTAACAAATGTTTATTTGTGCTAGGTACTGTGCAAGATGTTAGGAATAAAAAAAGCAAAATCAAAAGGGTCGTTGTTGTCAAGGGAATTCTACTGGGAAAATTCACCTAGAAAAGTGAATAGAAAGGAGAGAGAGAGAGAGACAGAGAGGACAGACAGAGAAAGACAGATGTGTAGAAAGAGAGAGCAGAGAGACAGAAGCAGACAGAGACAAAAAGACAGAGACAGACACAGACAGAAACAGACATAAGAACAGAGAGAGGATAGGAAAGTGCAAGATGGAGCAATTAAGACAAGAAGGGGAGTGATATGGAGAGGCGAAGGAAGAAAAAATAAAGAAAAAGAGAAGGGATTGGAATAAGAAGAAAAGGGGGAAGAGTGAGAAGTGGGGGGGAAAGGAGATGAGTATAAAAGGGAAGGTAATGGAATGGATGGGAGAGCATGTGTTTGGAGAGCAATGTAAAATAATGTCCAAAAGGTAATGAGAGCCATATTATAGAAAGACTTTGATGTCAAATTGAGGATTTGGGATTTTTTAATCCTAGAAGTATTGAGGAATTATGGAAGATTTTTGAGTAAGGGGGTGAAGTGATCAGACTTGGTTTCGAGAGGTATCAATTTTACAGCTTTGTGAAGAAAGGGAATGAAGAAGAGGAGAGCTTGAAAGCAGACAGATTGATTGGAAGGCTGGGAAATGTGATAGGTAGGAAGTGATGAAAGCCTGACCCAGGCTGTTCCTGTAAGAGTCATCATATAAGGAAGATACACAACCTCACAGTCCCTATGGAGTCTTCCTAGGCATTCGATTGGATAACACCTTTTTCCTCCTGTTGGCATCTAAAACCCCTTTCCAAATTCATTAATGGTGTCAGATGCCACCCACAGAATGGTCACATTGTCCTATCATTGCATGAAGAAAGATTATAAATCTAGTATTTAGTAAAATATGAATCACTCAGTTCAAAAGTAATTCAGTATAACCCTTGCCATTTCCAAGGCTTAAAATAATTATTATTCCAGAAGAGGTCTCCCAGAAAAGTGAGAAAAATAAGTAAAGACAAAAAAAAAAAAAAAAAGACTTCACTATGACCCTAGAAGGACTGAAGAAAAAAGCCATTCAAGGGGCAAGTGGAAAACATAAGTAATCCCACATGACTATTTCTATGTGACTCTACTTTCTACTCTCCAACTCCTAATTATGCCCTTTGGGAGAAATAACAGGTTAAGTCCGAGCCCTGAATCAATAAGTACACTGAACCACAGAAGGAAAGCAGCCAGCCAGCCCAAGAATCCCAAGTTAATACACAAACTCTCCAGGTTTGGTCTGCTTATAAATCACTGATACAAGGGAAGGAAATATAACTGAGGAGGCTCCATGTGGTAGCAGTGACACAAATCACTGTTATGTTCTCTGCCAAGCCTCTCACCTTACCACCTACCCCTAAGGATAGCACCGGCAACTAAAAATGATGGAATCTGGGCAATATTTAAACAAGGAACAAAAGAGACAACTAGATTGAAGAATGTTGTTTAAGATGAATTTAATAGTTGGAAGAGACCTCGACAGCCATTCAGATCAACCCATAAGAGAAACATCAAGGAGCTGTCCAGTCACACTAATTGAAGGCTTTGGTAAAAGAAGGGACCACCTCCTCTTAAGGGTGCTTGACTCACTTCTGGATAGCTCTGATTACCAGGAAGTTTTCTTCCTAATGCTGAGTCTAAACTAGCCCCATTGCAACTTTTGCCCCATTTCTAGATAAACCCAATGGGAATCAAATGGAATATAGCCAATCCTTCCTTCACATGTCAGCTTTTCAAATGGTTGAAAGAGCAGTTATATATTCCTTAAATATTTCCTTAACCAGGCAACAAATGGCCACTTCCTTCCACTGACACTAATGTGATGAAGACTCAAGACTACGATGCTGGTCACCCTCTTCTAGATTCTCTTTAGCTTCTCAATATACTTTTTAACTGTGGTACTCAGAACTGAAGACAGTGTTCCTAATGAAGTCTAAGTCCTAATGAAGGACAGGATACAGTGAGAATCCATATCATGTCCCTTATTTGTAGGAATCATTCCTCTTTCATCCAAAACAAGAGATCCCATTAGCTTTTGTTGGCTGCCACTTCAGACTGGCGATTCATATTAATATTATGATCCATTAAAATCCATTAAGATCGTTTTCAAAACAATCATTGTATATCCATATTTCCTTCACCATATGCTTATGAAATTGATTTATTTTTGCCCAAGTAAAGGTTTTATATCAGGGGTTCTCAAACTACAGTCCACGGGCCAGATGCGGCCCACTAAGGATGTTTATGAGGCCAGCCGGGTTATGGCAAATGGGCCGAGGGGCAGAGACAGAGTGTGAGCTTTTGTTTTTACTATAGTCCAGCCCTCCAACAGTGTGAGGGACAGTGAGTTGGCCCCTATTTAAAAAGTTTGAGGACAACTGCTTTATATTATCTCTACCGAATATCATCTTGTGAGATTCAGCTCAATGCCTTAGTTTATCAAGATCCTTTTGGACCATATGTGAATAAAATGGATGATTAGCTTGATCATGGAGACAACCCATGTGGTGCAGACAGCCCATGTTGTAATCATCTTCAAAACGTCAAGAGGATTCCAAGAATGTGGACTCCTGTGTGAAACTTAAGATAGGCCATAGACAAGAGTCACATATGTAGCTAGGTGATACAATGGAAAGAGCACCAGACCTGGAATCAGGAAAAAACTGAATCAAATTTAATCTTAGGCAAGTAACCCTGGGAAAACCATTTAATTTTTGTGCTTCAATTTTTCATTGGTAAAATGGTATAATAAGTAATGTCATTTACCTCTTAGGATTGGTAGGAGGACAAAATGAAAAATTTGTAAAGCACTTCACAAACTTAAAAATTATATAAATGTTAATAACAATAATGATGATGCTAGCATTATTATAAAATGGGTCACATTTGGTAGGAAAGCACCCATATAAGTGTCACTTAAACTAAGTGAAGACTATCTAAATTGAGCTTTTTACTTCCTCACTTCTAATCCTTTTCTATTCTCACCTCAGAAGTCAGAAGTATACTCTCTCAGGTTACCCATAATCTCTCAATCACTCTGGGCCTTTTCTTAGTTCTTCATTTGATTTGACATTGTTGCCCATTCCTCTCCTTTTGGGTACTTTCTCCTTTGGCTTCTTTTTCATCCTTTGCTCTTCCTGGAGCTCCTCCTACCTACCTGCTCCACTCTCTCTTCCCAGTCTCTTTTCCTAATTCATCATCATGTTTCACCTTCCTTTTCCCCTCCACTGATCACGGTGCATTTTTCTGCTTGAAATTACCTTGGGTTATTTTAGATAGGTATGCATAGTGTATCACCCAATCGAATGGAAGTGCTCAAGCAGAATTTTTCCCAAATGAGTGGAAATGGTGTTTTTGCTCCTCAGAAAGAGGCAAAGTATAAGAAATAAATTTATATAAGGAACTTAGTGGGTTTAAAAAAAACAATTTCTGGTTAGATATTGGAGTTAATTCACATTTAGTATCATTTCCTACCTTGGCTACTATAGTTATAGGATCATAAAGTCATCTAATCTAACATTTTGTATCTGACATACAGGTGAGAAGATGGAGGCCCAGAAAGGATCATTGACTTCCCCAAGATTGCATAGATAATAACGAACAGAATTGGGATTTACATCCAGGTCCTTTGATTCTAAGGACTAGTTTTCAGAATGATAACCTGGAAACATTGCCAGACTTTGATGCACTCAGGATTAGCTTGTGTTTTCTATGTCATATTTACTAAAGTAGAAATATAGACACATCTGCACTTTAAAATGATTGAATTGAATTTTATATCTGAATAAGATCATATGGGAATTTTATTAATCTTCCTTTACCCTGTAGAGTCCCTGCACATGGATATTTTTCAGTTGTCAGTAGCTAAATATGCTTAAATGCAGAGAGAAAAAGAAGGGGAGAAGATGGAGAGAGAAAGAGTAAGAAAGAATTAGAGAGAAACAGAAAGAGAATAAATGAGATGGGAGGGGAAGAAAGGAGGGAGAGAGAGAGAATATTTCACAGGAAGCTTTCTACAGGCAGAAATGTATGATGGTAGAAGTCAACTAATATTTCTCCCTGTCCAATGATTTAGCAGAATATGAATGAAAACAGAAAACACTGATTTTATTTGTATGATAAAAGAAGGGTTAGGAAGATGCCCTACAGTTCAGATACATCATATACACATACACATATATATGCAGGCACACATATATGTAACTATATATGTAATCATATATATATGTAATTATATAATGTAATATATGTGTGCACATGTATTATATTATACATGTATTAGATATACATAAATACACCATATATTATATTTAATTTACACTTCTCAGCTTCCATCACTATCCATGCTGTGAATAAATCCTTTAAGAGACCACTTTTGAAACAGACTTTTCCCCTTGATTCTGTGTTTCTCCCCATCCCCACTCCAGAGCTATATTAGGATCCCAGTTCCATTTATGGCTCTGATATTTCTTAGCCACATGACCTTTGGCAAATCACTTCTCTCTGGAAGGAGAGGATTGGTTGAACTAGTGAAGATCTAAGATCTGTCCTTTCTACTTCTAAATTATATGATTTAAAAACAAATCCAAAGTTTGTCTGGCCAGACATTGAAAGGATAGCTTCCCTTAAGCTCCACAGAATGGGAGAATATTGCACTCCTTTGAACAAAGACCAGTGCCTACATAGACACTGTGTTGACCTTTGGCAAATCACTTCTCTCTGGAAGGAGAGGATTGGTTGAACTAGTGAAGATCTAAGATGTGTCCTTTCTACTTCTAAATCATATGATTTAAAAACAAATCCAAAGTTTGTCTGGCCGGACATTGAAAAGACAGCCTCGCTCAAGCTCCACAGAATGGGAGAATATTGCACTCCTTTGAATAAAGACCAGTGCCTACATAGACACTGTGTTAAGTGTAGAAAAACAGAAATAAAACCATCCTTTTGCTCAAGGAGCTTATATGGAACTTACAGGGAAGGCATCAGGGAAGGAATACAATATATACACAAGTGAATATAAAGTAATTTCTAAGAGGGAGCAAATGTTAATAATGAGGAGGATCAGGAGGGGAAAATGTTAGGAAGAGGCATTTGAGCCATACTTTGAAATAGTTATGTATAGTATTCCAAGAGATGGAGATGAGAAAAAAGAATGTTCCAAACATGGAGGACTATTTTCTATCACATCTGACTCTTCATGACCCTTTTGAGATTTGCTTTAGTAAAGACACTATTTCCTTCTCCAAATTAATTGAGGGAACTGAGGCAATCAGACTTAAGGGACTTGTACAGGTTCACAGAGTCATTATCAAAGGCCAGTTTTGAACTCATCATGAGTCTTCCTAACTCCGAATCCAGCCCTCTATGGTACTACCTAGCAGCCTAGACATGGAAGAAACTTATGCAAATTCCCAGAGATAGGAGATGGACTTTGTGTTATGGAGAACAGGAAGTACACTATTTTGATTGGCATATAAAATATTAAAGGAAGATTAGTATGGAATTAGTCTTATTAAGTAAGTTGAAGCTAGCTACAAAGGTTTAGTTTCTATTTTTTCCCCAGGAGTACTAAGAAATCAATGATGGTTCTAGAGCAGGAAATAACAAAGAAAGAGCTTTTTTTCTTTTTTTCTGATCTGACCTTTACTCAATACCATTGGTATTGAGAACTTCCTTTGCCACGGAAGATAAATAGCTCTTTTCATTATTTATAATTTTAGAGAGAGCTGAAAGGGAAACTGAATGGCTCAATGATGGGCCCTAGATCACATATATCCCAAAGGCAGAATTTCAACACCTGACTCAGAAGAAGACTCTTCACCCACCACTTTACCATGCTGACTCCCTACATTAACCCTCTGCATTTGCAATATCCGTTTTTAATTCTTCCTTGATCTTATAGAATGTAATATGACAAAATCATTGTTTTTGCATTCCACTTATTTTTATGTGTCATTTAAAAATGGTTCTACATATTTCATCACCATTCCAAGGCATGAAGATGACCCAGAAGATAGAGCACTAAGACCTGGTGTCAGGAAGTCAGGAGTTAAAATATGGCCTCAGATACTTTCTAGCCATATGGCCCTGAACAAATCACTTAACTTCTGTCTGCCTCAGTTTCTTTGGCTATAAAATGATGTTAATAATAGCACCTACTACCATAATTATTGTAAGCTTGCAACATGCTTAGCACAGTGCCTGGAATATAGTAGGCACTTAAATGGTAGTTACTTTCCTTTCTTTCTCCTTATTGTCCATCCTTTCTTCCACACAGTGGAATTACTCGGTATATAATTTATGTTTGCTTATCTGTATACTTATTGTTTCACCCAATAGAATTCAAGCTCCCTGAACTCCAATGTTGGAACAACACCTAACACAGTTGAGATTAAAAATGTATTTGTCAAATTGAATCAAAAGTATCACTTTAGCCATAACCCTCACAACTTGACGGGAAAGGTTTTTTTTTTTTCTTTTAATAGCATGCCTTGGATTAAAGCAATGTTGGGATGATCTTCATGCAGATACAGGCCAAATAAGATGAGCATTTATGGCCAATGTTGGCTATTATTGGAATGAGAAAGAATTATAAGGAAGATACATGAATTTGAAGGGAAAGGGCTTACTGGAACGGCTGGCTTAAATGTCTGGCATCAAGCCATTGAACTTTTAAAAAAGGGAGTGGAGAGGGAGTTATTTCTAGGACAAGTGATATGAAAATTCTATAATGACTGGGAATGAATGGCAAGACAAATTGGAAATCATTGTTCTTGGGGAGATAAAAAGGAATCAGGGTTGCCTAGAGGTATTTTGTCATTGTACTTCAGTCTTTCAAGGATCTGGTGGAATCAATAAAATACTGGACTGATGGAAAGAAAGGAATGGATTCAAATCCCCCAAAACATTTACTAGCTGTACAACCAAGAGAGCATCTCTTGAGCTCTCTGGACTCCCAACTCCTAATATATAACACGAGAAGAACAGCACCTGTGACATAGGGTTGTCATGAGAATCGAATGAAAGAATTATTTGCAAATTTGAAAGTGTTAATATAATCTCATTTTTTGAATTATTGATTATTGTGTGGCTTCTCCCTTCAATGAAAAACAAACACGCTTAGGTGAAGCAAAGACTAGAAGTTGAAAAAGAATGAATTTGGGTTTATAATGAGGAAACCCTTCCCTAAGGATGGGAGCTGTCCAACAGGGAATGGGATGCTTGGGAAAGTAGTTGGGTTCTCCTTCTCTAGAGGTCACCACTCATCGTTAAATCACCATTTTATCTAGTAGATTGTCAAGGGAATCCTTTTTCAGGTAGGGTTAGTCTACTCTGCTTCTGTGACAAACTGTCCTTCAAGAGTTGGAGTGCACAAAAATTCTGTTATCCTACAAAACTCTCTCTACACCTCTCTGGGTGGAATGTCTCTAGCCTCAGACATTTACTAGCTAAGTGACCCTGAAAAAGTCAATTAACATTATTTACCTGACTTTTCTCATTTGTTAAATGGGCTAGAGAAGGAAATAGCAAATCACTCCAGTAAATCACTGCCAAGAAATGCCTAAACAACAATATAACACTTAACTACTAGGTGAATCCACAGAACTGGATCCAATATGGAAATCACCATTTGTTTAACTATTTGTACAGTCAAGGAGCATCTACTTAACCAATTCTTTGCTACTACCTAAAAAGTGCTTCTAAAATACTGTGGGACATGTACCCATTCGATCTTTTACTTCACAGGGTATATAATCCATACAGATTGGCAGCTCTGGATCACAAAGTTGTAGCATCTCTGCAAAAAGTAGAAACCCTAAAAAAAGGAGAAACCCTGATATGGGTCTGATACTACTGTAAATCTATGTTTAATAACAACTCTCCAATTGACAATCTGTAAAAAGATAAGAACAGTTAAATCAATAAAGAATATTTCATTAAGTGTCTACTATTTGCTAGAAACTAAGGAGAAAAAGATAAAAGTGAAAGGATCCCTTTATTCAAGGAATTTTCATTCTGTTTTGGGAGACTATTCCCAAAATAATTGGCAACTTTTAACAACCAGATGACAGATCGTTCCAAACTACTAATAAAAGAAATGCAAATCCAAACAACTCTAGAGTTTCACCCCACAGTCAGGAAATAAGCAGAGATGACAAAAGATACCAAAAGTTGATGATGGAGGGGTTGTGGAAAAGCAGGTAACCATATGCATTTGAAGCAACACTCGTTGTTATTAGTTTGCACTCTGCGTACATAGCCTTCAATATTTCTGGAACAAGCTCATGCCAGTTATGATTTATCAAAATCATTCTTCAGTGAAAGTAATAGTCATAGGAGGGGGAAAACAAGGTCATGCTCATCCCAGAATTCTGAGGAAGCTATGGAACCTGTCTGAGGCAGCATGTTTCCATGGGAAACAAATCAACCTGAGCCACCACCCACCATCCAACAACACTTCCCTAAAAACCAAGGATGCTAGCAGTCTGCTTAACAAATTTAACCTCCAGCCGCTCAGTGATAAATACATCTGTACTGCATACATGAGCGTGCTGTGGCTTCTCCATCTGTAGAACATGACATATGTCACTTGATGGGCTTATGGTAAGTTTGGAGAAGGATCTCAGAGAAAGTGTTGGCAGGTACCTCCTGTCTGCTCATCAGCCAGTCTTTCCTGTTGTTTTTTTTTCTTTTTCTCCTAGACTTCTGCTCTTGCATTTTGGGCGCCTGTCTGGTAAAATATTCATTCAAGGTCAAGTGGTCGCTTGAGGCTAATGGAGCTTAGACTCTGAACATGTCAAACTTGCACTTAACCCAATTGGCTGAGATGTCAGCCATCTGCCCAGATGACTTGGCTGGACTTTCTATGTAACTACTGTCCTAGATTTCAGACATTTAAGGATATGACAGTATGAGATGCTATCCCGTCTATGACAGGAGATGCTCAAAAGGTATGACAAGGTAAAGACATTCAGAGTCTTTCCCAAAGGAAAGCAGGGGACATTTTCCCATTTTCTAAAATGCCCCCCATCAAATTAATATGTCATATTTTCATCTTAAAATGTTTTATGTACTGAGGATCTACAAAAACTGCTAGCCTTTATCAGCAGGAAAAGAATGATGGAGAAAAGGAGAGACTGCTACCATTGGAGGCAGAAGACTTCCTTTCTATGCCCATCTCAAACACTCATGACCTGGCTGACCCTTACAATCCAAAAGATTGTCTCTCTGGGTTATATTAGATTTCAGTAAGAGAATCTAAATCAAAGACTAAAGGGGAGGATCAAACGGCCAATGAATGTCCATTGCTTTGAAAACTACTAAGTGCCTCAACCCACGACAGATATTATTTCTAACTTCAAAAGATCACAGGCTCTTCCAAATTGAGGTTCGTCTACCTTTCAATCCTTCTTTCAAATTTTACCCTCTCGTATGCTATATGTCCAAGTGCCTTCAACAACCCGTCTGTTCCTAAAACAAAAACTTGTCCCTTTAGTGTCCCCAAATTCTCCTGATGATAAATCATCGAACAATAAAACCTCCATAGAACAAAAATTGCAGGTGCTTGGAAGAGCTATGAGGAATTTCATAATAGGTGGGAAGTTGGCTCCTTGCAGATGATTTTGGAATAAAGAATTGTGTGCAAGAATTAGTGGAGAAGATTGGATCAAAGCACATATGGATGGGAGAAAAACAATAATTTGATCGGTTAGGAATAGTAAGGAAAACCTAATGCATAACCTGTAAAATGTCCCAGCACCCATAAAATGATAAGAGACTTAAAGGAAAACACCCAAGCATGTTGGAGAGCCCCAGAAGAGGATTTATTAAAAGACATGGAAGTGGAGGGGAATTATTATGTGAATGGCTTAGCAAAATGCCCAGCACTTAGTATGTTGCCTGGCACATTGTAGAATTTCAATAAATATTTGAGTACCCACATAGACAAAATAACAGATCTATTGAAATGTCAAGAAATTTGAATTAGGATCTACTGTGAAGCAATTCCAGAGAGAAGCTATTTCCAACATAGACACAGGCAACTTTGAAATGACTCTTTTTGGCTGCCCCAAAATTCAGAGCTAAAATTATTTTAGACACTCTAGTCAATTGGACATGGTGATGTATTGGTCTGAAATTAACTCAAAAAATAATAAATTTGCCTACTCAGAACATCATAACCATTTCCACCCAGATGTCCCTTCCAGGCAGATGTCCTGTTTACAGAGGATGTGGAGATGAATGTATCAAACTCTGGAACACTGCAGACCTTCTCAATGATATCACAAGATCAAAAGCTGAAAGGGGCCCTCAGAGGCCATATCCTCCAAGGTCCTTGTTTTACAGATGAGGAAAATGAGTTTCAGAGCTAGTAAAGGATTTGCTAAAGGTCATACAATTAGCTATACAGCTGAGATTTGAAGCTATGTTCTCTGACTCCAAATCTCATATGCCCATCGAGTTAGCAAATACTTATTAAGCATTTATGATGGGTCAAGCACTCTGCTAAATGCTAGGGGTGGGAAAAGTTAAGTAATGCCATCCTTGTACTTGAGGAGATTTCATCCTATTGAGTGGAGAAAGGAAGAATTCAGCACATTCATTGTTAAAAATCAGATGCACATGAAGTAAACCAGTCAGTCAACAAAATTTTATTGTAATTAAATAAAAATAATAAATAATTATAAAATTAAATATATAAGGAAATATCAAATAACAGTGGAGGGAATTAGAGGAGGGGTGACAATAACAGCTGGAGAAATCAGGAAATAACTGATAGAAGTATAGGAGGTAGTGTGAGTCTGATGTAGTGTGAAAGACACTAGAGGTCCCAAGGAGATGGGCAGATGGATGGTCTTTACTAGGTCATGTGGGAGAAACAGAAAAAATTATGGTTTGATTGGCAAGTAAAGTATGAAAGCAGAAGAGAGCTTTAAATGCTAGGCTTTGGGAAGATTTTGTTATTTTATCCTAAAGGCAATAGTGAATAGCAAAATATCAAACTTTCTGGAAGGGGGAAGTGACATGGTCAGTGCTCTTTCAACTCATGACACATCCTCCCATCAATCACCAACTCAAGGTAGAATGATCAATAGCTACTCAAATCCATCCAGGAAAAAATAAATGGATACCAGAAAAGTAAGAGGCCTGCTCAAATACAGTGAGAGAGGGTAGATAGATGACCCGTGTGTCATTCTGGTATCCATAAAAAGATCCATTAAGAGAAGCAAGGGAAAACCTCCAGTACATTGGGTTGTTAGCCTATGGAGGATTTATGGCAAAACATGGGCATGAATCATTCATGATGAAAAGCCATAGATGAAGAGTAATCTGTGTTGGTGGAAGGAGTAACTGCACTGAGGGCACAGAAATGAGATAAAGACTACACATCCTACTAGTAAGAAAGTTACTGTTAGTATAAAGTGCAGTTAGAAAGAAAACATATCCAAACAAAACCTCATCAGCTTCCCAAAATAAACTTCTACTTCTTTCTCCCACCTGTATCTGTAGATAATATGGATCAATAGACTTAAAACTGGAATGGATCTTAGAAGCCATATAGTATGGCCTACTCATTTTACAGAAAAAGAAACTGAGGTTCAAATAACTTCAAGGATTATATCCAAGGCAACTAGTACTTAGCAGAAGAGCTGCAATTTTAGCTCAGTCTTCTCAATCCAACACCATCTCTTTTACTATTCAATGTTCCATTTCTAATATGGTTGCTTCAGAGTTCTGGCACTTATTAACCCATAACTGAATGACAGCATTTCTCAACTGATTTTCCTGAATCTAACATTTCCTCTCCAGCCCATCCAGGTAACTAACTAGTCTCAGATTCAACTTCCTACCACACAAATTTGCTCACATCACTTCCTTGGTCAAAAATTATCAGTGACTTCCTGGCTCCCATAGTTTATAGGCTAAGATGCAAAGTCCTTAGCCTTGATGTTCAATGGAATGCCTCCATGATTTCGATTCATTTCTGGCAGTGTAGTATCCTACAGCGAGTGTTAGATTCAAAGGACATTGGTTCATGTGCCTGCTCTGAAACTTACTTAGCAGAAAGTCACAATTTCCCTGGGACTCCTCTATAAATGGGTTGGTATTAAATGATCTCAAAGTCACCCTCCAGCTCTAAATACTCTCATATGATCTTCACTCATTAACCTTGTCTATCACTGCTTCCATATTTGCTTTATACTATGTTTTAACCAAACTAAAGACCCTGCTGCTCCTGGAGGTTTTCTGCCTCAATGCCTTTGCTTAGTTTCCCTAAGTTGAAAAGTTTACCTTTTATAGTCACTTGCTAAAACTCTAAAGTCAGGCAGCTAATTAGGCATAGTAGATTCAGAGGCAGGAAGACCTTTGTAAGAATACTTCCTTAGATGTTTACTAGTTGTGTGATCATGGGAAAATCCCTTTACCTTCCTAAATTCCAGCTTCTTCATCTGTTAAATACAGACTTTCAATTTGGTAGTCAGTGTAGTCAGTCAGAGATCTAGTGCTAACCTCATTATTGTATGCTTGTGAAATCTGGACCCTATACCGGCACCATGCCAGGAAACTGAGTTGCTTCCATTTGAAATGTCTTAGGAAGATTCTGAAGATTTCCTGGTGGGATAAGAGAGCAGACACTCATGTTCTTTCTCGAACTAAACTCTACTGCAGAGAACGCAACTCCTTTGGGCTGGCCATAATGCTCAAATGCCAAATATATGCCTGCCAAAAATTTTATTTTATGGAGAACTCACACAGGGCAAGTGCTCACAAGATAGCCAGGAAAAGTGATAGAAGGACACTCTCAAAGTCTCTCTTAAGAACTTTGTATGACATGGGAGACACTGGCACAGAAACACCCTCCCTCCCCCCAAGTATGGCATGCCCTCATTGGAGAAGAGCCTGTGCTCTAGGAACAAAGCAGAACTAAATTAGGCTCAAAATGTAAGATGCACAAAACTTAAGAAGCTACCTCAAACATTCTTATGGACTATTTGTGTCCAATCTGTGGCAGAGCATTCTGAGCTTGTATTAGCCTGATTAGCCACATCGTGACTTGACTCTAACATAGCAATGCCATTTTGGTCCTCATCAAGAACAAAGAACAACAACTAATCAACCAAATGCATATAAACACAATATAACTTATGGGGTTGTAAGAATCAATTCAGACAGTATTTATGAAGCACTAAGTAAAAATGAAAGCACTCAAGAAATAACTGTTGGCATTGTTAGTTACCCATACTACGTGGACTCTTTCAGATATCCTTTCCTTTAGAAAACTTTGTCTGAATCCCCTTGGGCAAGAAATCATCTCATTTCTTTCTGAACACTCTCAGTTAATTCCTCTATTGTCAAATTTCTTAAAATTTCCAATGCTTCTAAGAATTTGTGATCAAGAATCTTAATGTTCTTTTAGACATTGGAGATGCCCAAGCCAACCTCTCTGCTTGCCCATGCAACGCAGTGTGTCCATGTACTCCCACAATTTTCCATCAAGACTTGGCCTTGCCTTTCATTGTACTTTTTCTTCTCTTCTACCAGTTTATAGCCCAATACAATGCTGGTTTTGGAGTCTCTATGACTCCATATTTGAATCCTCCCCCTTATACTTCTTTTTGACATTGTACAGGGCCCTTTTCCTCTCTGAAACAAAACCTCATCTCTAACTCTAACTTTCCTCATTTCAATTTTAAGGAAATAATATTTTGAGGCCTTTCTCACTGTAGTATTGTAGTTCCAAATGACATAATATATGCAAAGGGCTTCAATTCACAAATATCATACATATAGATATCGATTATAATCATTATATTATTAGGTGCCTGGGAGGACAGTGGACAGGGACTGTTATCTTTCTGTTATCCCTATTATCATCTCCCTCGGAACATTACGTATGTCCCCTTCTACATAGCAGACACCCAACACATTATTTGGGATCAAAGAATTATGATTGTATGGAAAGCACCTGTAATGTAACATAGACCCAAACCATGAATTTGCTCTACAGAATCATTAATAAACGATCATCCAGTCTCTGCCTGAATGGCAGAGAAACCATTTCCTCCCTTGTCCATCTCTTATCACAGCCCATTCCATTTCTGAATAAAGGTTTTTTCTTTATATGGAGCTGAAATCTTCCCCCTTGTAATTTTCTAGTTCTACGATCTGGGCCCAAACAGAATACATCTTCCACATGAATTCTCATCGTATATTTGAAGACAATTATCATGTGTCCCCAGAGTCTCTTCTTCTCTGGGCTAAGCATTAACTGGATGAATACCAGATTAGATGTCCATAAAAGGCTTTTTTTGTCCAAAAAAAGAAGGATTTGAAGTTAAAAAGGCCCCTCCAGATTATCTAGCCCCAATACCTCATTTTAAACAAGAGAAAACTGATGCATAAAGAGACCACATCATGAGGAAGCCACAAGGATGAAAGGTGACCCCCAATATCATGAATCTTTACTTTTTTCGCGCTCTTTGCTGCCTTAAAGCGTCCTGTATTTCAGGAATCAACAGGGTCTGACTTACCGATTCAAAGGCAGCAGGACAGAGAATTAAAATAATAGACTTGAACTTGGGAAAATATGGATTTGAATCTAATCACAGACACTGAGCATGAACCTGAGTATGCACCTAAGCAACCCTGTTTCCAAAGTAGCAAAATAGAAAAATAATAGTCTCCATTTCACAGGATTATTGTGAGGTTTAAATAGAGGTAAAATATTTTGCAAATCTTAATACACTCTATCAGTTTTAGAAGTGATGATGATGATGATAACAATGATGAGGATGAGAATGATGGTGATGATGATGACAATGATGATGTCTATCCTATTAAATCTAAAGTTCTTAGTCTGGCTTTCAAGTACATCTATAATCTTAACACTCCCCCTACCCAGAAACTAACTTCCATGAATTCTATGCTCTAGGCCAAGCTGTATCATCACCATCCCCCACATTTGTCCAGTCTATCCATGTTTGATCCAGTCTTCAAGATCCACTCAAGTCATATTGATTTCATAATCCCCTGTTCTCCCCAAGCCACAACACTCACTTCCCTTCAAGAAAATACAAGTGTCTTGGATGAGGCTGATTTTCATCATTTTAGCCTTTCTGTTTTCAATATCTAATCCAAAGGATTTTTGTTTGGTTTTGTCCTGTTTTGTTTTAATTAGGCTTATGATTTCACTGAGTCAGAGAACTCCTTCCCTAATGGATAAGCAAGCTCCATTGAGTCCTTGTTATCTCGAGCATCAAATATAAAATAAAATAAATATAAAAATCAAACCTCTATACAAACTACCATCCCCATTTTTCCAATCTTTGTGTTCTTTACTCTATCCCCTTCCATCCAGTCCAGTGATATAAGCTACCTTTTTGTTCCTCAGATACAATAATCCATCTTTCAACAGTGGGTATTTTCCCACATGCAGGAAATATATTACCTCCTGGCTTCCTTCACTTCCCATCTAAAATCTCATCTTTTAGAAGAAACTATTCCCAGGCCCCTCTTAAAGTTCATGCCTTCCCTCTGTCTATTATCCCCAGTTGACTTCATGTACTCCTTGTTTGTGTACAGTCATCGGTCTGTTGTCTCCCCCATAAAATAGTGAGTTCTCTGAGGGCAGGGAGTACCATTTTTTTGAGGGCAGGGAGTACCTTTTTTGAATCTTTACCACTTAACACAGTGCCTAGTACAAAGTGGGTGCTTAATAAATACTTATTAAATGCTTATTGATTGACTGACAACTCCTACCAACCATTTCCAAACCATAATGCCCTCACTCTGATCACCCTCCTCATGTGCTCTCTTGAACCTTAAATTTTGTCCCTGAAATGTCTCTTCCCTCCATTCCGATTTGCTTTATCTTTCCCAGAACAAGGCCTCCAAGCTATTCCCCTACTTCTCCCCTTATGGTGTCATCTTCTCCCTATTACAATGTAAGTTCTTCAAGGGTTTATGAACTCCCTTAACACAGTACTCGGTGCATAATAAGTGCTTAATTTGTGCTCTATCTACCTATCTTCCAGTGAGGAAATTCTCTCTCCAGTACAGAGGGGGATTTGCTTCACAGCTAAGAGTCACAGTTTTCTGGGGCGCTACAAACTTTTAAGCATGCACTTACATAGATTGTCCCAAAATTCCTAGTGCACCTTGAAGTTTTAAAAGCTTTAAGGAGCACTAAGATGTTTGGAATACTCCAAATATTTCTGTTACCTCTCCTGAAAGAATGTAAGCTCCCTGGGAGCCGGGATGGTTTCAATTTTTGTTTATCTCTCCAATATCTAATAAAGTTGCTGGTACATTATAGGAACATAATAAAGGTTGATTGGTAATGATTTATTAGGAAACCAGAGACAAATTAAATCCAATGTCATGCCACTAATATTAATAGAGATGTGCAGCAGAAAGAATACTGACTCCAGACTCTTTGATAATTATAACCTTGAAATCTTATACAGATTCTTTCAACTCCCTTGTCCTCCTATTTCCTCATCATTAAGTAAGACTATTGGATCCTTTCCAGTTATATGTTTTATATATGTTTTATATATATATATATATATATATATATATATATATATATATATATATATATATATGTATGTATATATATATATATATATCAAAGACACACATAATATATATATTATGTGTGTGTATATATATACATATATATATACATATGTATATATACATACATATACGCGCACATACACACACATATATACATGTATAAGAAGAGATAGAGTTGAGGGGTTGTTGAAGTAAGGGTGAGAATTAGGAAGACTCATTTTCATGAGTTCAAATGTGGTCTCAGACACTATATGTATCACATCACTTTACTTGTTTGCCTCAGTTTCTTCATCTGTAAAATGAGATGGAGGAGAAAATGGCAAATCATTCCAATGTCTCCACCAATAAAACACCAATAAAAGCACTGTAGTCAAAGTGGATTTGATAGTAGATTGCCATTTATGAGCTATGTGACTTTTACCTCAGTTTACTAATCTGTAAAGTGGGGGGAGGTTTCCAGTACAAAAATCTATCATCTGAGAGGAAGGATGCAGTAGATGGAATAAATGTTTATTAAATGTTAATTACAGACACAGCGCTAAGCATTTAATTATATTGTATTGCCTCATTTAATCACACCAAAGCTCTCTTTGGTATCAAAGCTGACACTTCTGAAGGTATGACTTCAGGCTAGTGTCTCAAACTGAATCTTAGTTTCTTCTTCTGAAAAAATAAAGGGGTTAGAACAGAAACAGATAGTCTCTGAATGTCTTCTTAACTCTAAATCTTTGCTACTTGAATCCAATGCCTCACGTGGGTGAGGAAATGATTTTTGCCTCCCAAAGGCTATGTATACAAAGTGTCTCAGGTTCAATCAACCTGGAAAGGTTTCAAGAAAGGGCCATGATAGACTGTGTCTGAGAGCTATTGACAAATCCACTTTGGTCCATGGGGACTCATCACTAAAAGGTTGCCCACAGAGTTATGAATTGTCTAAGCTTTCACACATCATGAAGATAATCTACCAAAAGCCCTGAGGAGTGGTAATCTGTGTCAGACAATGATTGCCCATACTAATGAAACAGTGCATCTCTTTCAAATGTTGAACTTTAATCAGAGTTCATAGAAGAATAATTCCACCCGTATCAATGTGGGTGGACATATGAGCCAGGCACAATAATCAGACAAAAGAATCCTGCTTTCCTTCCACCGCCAAAGTTCTCCAATAGCAGGTTACAGTGTAGAGGTAACCCCGGGGTCTTAAAGCCATAGCAAGGGGGGTGGAAGTTGGAAAGCCTCAAGAGTACAGACTTGGCAATGGACTGAATATCCTAGCCTAGCTAACTAAGACTCACCACCCAGAATTCAGTTAAGAGATGTTGCAAGTCTCTTTGTTTTTAACCAAGGTATGATATAGCAAGTAGGAAGGGGGGTAAACTTCAGAAAGTCAGAAAGCCCTGGGTGCAAACCTTATATGCTACCTGTATGACCCTGGGAAGGTCACAATTTTTCAGGGTGTCCAGCAACTCTCTGAGTTAAGGATTTTCAATCAGTTATTTTGAATTTCATTTTTAAAAATATAGTAATGATAACAACAATAATAACAATTAGCATTTATATAGCTTTAAGGTTTTCAAAGAATTGTACATACGTTAACTCATTTGGTCCTCACAGTAACCCTGTTAGGTAAGTGTCATCAATTCCAGATTTGGAGAAAGGGTACATAGCTTCCCCAGAATCCCATGGTTGCTAAATGTTTGAGGTAAGACTGAGGTAAGAGGAGTCTCTCTCACTCCAAATTCCACTCTCTACTCATGTTACCTGGCTCTTTCTATGATGTCTAGTTATTTAGTCACACCCAATTTTACATCACCCTATGGATGTTTGTTCATGAAGTTTTTTTTGGCAAAGATATTGGACTAGTTTGCCCTTTCCTTTTCCAGCATGTTCCATTTAACAGATGGGGAACTGAGGCAAAGAGGTGTTAAGTGACTGACTTGCCCAGGTTCACTCAACTAGTATATGTCAGAATGGATTTGAATTCAGATCTTCCTGGCTCTTGGCCTGGTGCTCCAACCACTGCACCATCTTTATATTTTTGATAATTTTATTTCAATATAAGTAGTTATCTTTGTTATACTATGGACTGTTCTAAAAAGAGGTTAATGGCTTCCACAGATTTACTACCAAAGAAAATCATGATGGAAAATGTTAAGAAGCCCTGATCTAGGTCCCTAAATGATAGAGCAGGCCCAATCTGCCAGGGTGATGGAAGCTCTCACAAGAAGTTCTCTACACCAGTAAAAAGCATGCATATGAGCATCCTCCTCTTCAGTACTTGAAGTGGATAAAACAGAGGAAATTATTTTTGATGGATTTAAGGGAAGACTGGACACAAATCACACCGGACCGCAGACTGCAATGAAAAGAGTGTCAAATTTCTTAATGGAGCCTTTTTGGATTCTCCTGCCTCCTGTGTCCCCATCATCACCACCACCTACTGTGTACTTCTTGTCTATACATCATATATATATATATATACATACACATATATATATACATTTGTAAATATATATATATATATGTATTTACAAATGTATATATATATATATATTTACATATGTACAAAAGTCCAGATAGAATCTAAATTCCCTGTGGATAAGTCCTGGCTCCTTTGTATTTTTGGTTCCCAGACTACTATCTGAAATATAGTAGGTGCTTAGTAAAAGCTTGTTTGTTGACTGGTTGATTTAAAAGGCAGCAGTTTGAATTGAAACTTTCTACTTCCTATCTCTGAGAACTGGACTAAATCATGTCATTTTTCTGATCTTGAAGGTTCCTGCCAGTCCTAAAACTAAGTCTCTGATCCTAGAAAAATAATGGAGGGATCACGATCTAAATCAGTAGAGAGAGGACCCAGATATTTCAAAAATTTGCTTCAGACTGTCAGTTTTGATCTAATTGCAAAGCCAATAGAGGAACTCTCTATCTCCTGTTAGCATCAGTCCATTTGGCTAATGATATCTTCCAAATCACCATGTACTTCCTTACCCAGAACTCTCAGAGAAGATATCCACAATCCACTGTGGGTAAGGATGAGGGATGCAGCAAATCTGTGGCTCCCAGCAGTTGAATAAGTGATCCGGAACATTCCCACACTATAAACATTTCATGAGACTTGCTCCCAACTGAGTGTTTAACTATGTCCATTTACTCTTTTGTGTTATATTTGCAGGAGCAGCATGAACAAAACATTACTTTAGATCTTCAAACAATAATTTCTCCTGTAAATAAAAATAAGTTCTACCATTTAATTTTCAAAATCATTTTAGAAAGAAAAAAAAAGGTCAAATGTTCAACCAATTTTGTTTTATCTCATTCTGACAGCCATGGGAACCATTAGTGTTATGCAGAAATAAGAAGAATCAAACTTAGTTGCCAAAATACATCTTGTACTAGCTTGTTCTTCTCTGCCTCAACTAGGAATTATTCCCATGAGCTGGTTGATAATACATATGGATGGCTGCAAAGTTCTGTAAATCTGTGGATGCTACACATGGAAATCATTTTTCCTGAGATGTGTAATGCTATACACAAGGAAAATACCTTTGCCAATCATACTGAGCATCCGTGAGTGCCGGGACTGGACCCTGATGTCAAAGTGACTTAGAAAAGTTAGCAGAAATCAAGTTACAAGAAGACAAAAAGGGATATCCATATCGGGAGTGGATTCCTTTTTGCCTAAAGTCAGAGAAGTCTCTACTTTGGGCTTGCACCCTTTGTATAATGACATGAAATGACATTCTGTAATTATCAATGGACAATAACAAGATGTCATTACATTCATCTTCAGCCTTTAGTTGTCCCTCACACCATTAAAAAGCTCAATCATTTCTTCTTAGATGACCCAAAGTACATTTGGGTCAGTTTACATAGAGAACAATGATAGTTAACGTCCACTATGAATTAAACAGCCACGTAACCTGGTCCTGAATTGTCTCCAAAGCACCTCCCACAAATTTGGCAGGAAGAATATGGAAAGCTTGAGAGGTCTTGATATTCCATTCCCACTAACTCCATCCAACTACTGTGACTTGTCTTTAAACCCTTCAACAAACTCAAGCTTTGGGAAAAGGTGAGGGATTTCCAATACTTCAGCAAGCTAAAGGGGCACCTCTATGTGGACTAGTTGGCTTTCCATACAGAAGTGATTTGAAATAATGAAAAGTTCCAGAAAATCACAAAGTATTGCTCAACCCTCTTGGGTGAAGATGAAATTACCCATCTTCCACTGCTGATCCAGCAGCAAAGCATCCGTTTAAAATGCCTCAGTGACAAAACTAAAGGCAAACACACTGCTAGTCAGCATGCAGACTTGTCGGAAGGACAAAGATCTCTATTCCAAAGGTCAAGGGCCTTTTCTGTTGGCCAGACAACACCAAGATGATCAAAGGAATCCCAAGGCTACCTGAACAGGGGGAAATCCTATGAATTTTAATGAGAACCTTGACATCCACATCTCAGTTGTAATCTGAGAGATTTTTTGTATCAATATTCAGAGTTTCTGCTGAGCTCAAATCTTATAAGCAGAGTCTCAGAATCACCAGAGTGGGGAGAAACTTTCACAGCACCTGCTGCAAGGACATCATGAGCAAAATTCAAAACTGTGCTTGAAAATCTTATGGATATCCTAAACACGATATGCCCATAAGTGCATAACAAACAATATGATGACTACCAACTTGGCCTCTGTGACTGGGGCAACCATTGAAAGCATCTATTAAATCAGACCTGGCCATCAAAGACAGCAGCTTTCCTCTATTTCCCTGGTATTCTTCAACCTCTTCACTAAACTTGATTCCTACGATAATATCTTTAGTGCTCACTTGATATTTTGTGGGATTTAACTGTGAGAAGTACCAACAAACACATGTATCTCACAGCCACTTCCAACTGTATTATTTATTTTAAGGATTTTGCCAGCTGTGACATTCTTATGTTCAAGGTCTTTTGTTCATTAATATAAAAATCCTTTCTGGTTTGGACATCTGTTTTACAATTCTCCCTAGCAACTATATAAAAATAACCATAAAACACTTTTCACACTAAGTCAGATGTAAATAATCGGAAAATTGTTAAAATGTTAATTGCTCATGGGTAGGCCAGGCCAATATAATAAAAATTATTAATTAATTGATTTATTCAATGTCATACCAATCAAACAATTAAAAATATTTTATGAAGCTAAAAAATAATAAAAGGACAAAAGTTCAAAAGTATGAAGGGATTCAATGGGGAGAATGCTAAAAAGATGATCTAGCCATACAAAATCTCAAATTGTAATAATCAAAATAATCTGATAATGGCTAAGAAATAGAGTAGTAGATCAGTGGAAAAGATTAGGTACAAATTATATTATAGTAAGTGATTATTGTAACTTAATCTATTATAAACCCAAAGATTCAAACTTTTAGAGAAAAAAACTGATAAAAAAAACTGCTGGGAAAACTGGAAAACAGTATGACAGAAATTAGGTATAGATGAAATTCTCACACCACATGTTAAGATAATGTCAAAATGAGTATATGACTTACACATAAAGACATACACCAGCTATGTGACTTCAGGCAGGCTACTTAACCTCATTTGCCTCAGTTTCCTTGTCTGTAAAATGAATTGGAAAAGGAATTGGCTAACTAACTCAAGTATCTTTGCCAAGAAAATCTCATGATTGAAAAAATGACAGAACAACAACTTTTTGACTCCAAATCTGGAGCTCTATCCTCACTGACAAATAGTTGCTATCATGTTTAAAGGTCCCTTCCACCTCTAAATCTGACATTCTAGGTCCTTTGTTCTTTGTTCTAAAATCATGTTCTAATATGTAAAATTCCATATTCTAAGATTTCTAGAGCTCCAAAGTTTTGTATTTTGTGTTCTAAAGTCCCTACTAATTCCCTTTTTTTGTTTTAAGCTTCCAGATCTAATATTGCATGTTCTAAAATTCCTCCCAGATATGAATGTGCACATATGTATGGAGCAGCATGCCCTCTTCCAGGCAAATCACCATCAAGATCTTCTTAAAATTAGTAATTATTCCACGCAGAATAAATAGTTCTATCCCCATCCCATCAGCACCACAATATCAAAATCATATTGGAAAACATGTATCTGCAGTTTGGAATACATTTTAAACTCTTAAATCTATTATTTTTGTTTATTTCCCTTTGGGGTGAGTGTTTTGTGTTATGTCAAAATTTTTATATGTTTAAAAGAAAAAAGTAAGAAAAAAGTATGAACTTTTTTCAAGACATTGGAAAAGAAAAGAATTTGACTAGATGATCTTAAATGTCCCTTTCAGATCTAAAGTGATGATTTAATGACTCTCTCTTCTGACATAACTACTGCTTAGCCTGTAATGACATATGACCAAAGGGAGAAGACCAGGGTCAGAAAGAGAGGAGAACTGAATAATCACACATGCAAATAAATTGACTTGCTGGGATCTTTCTTCTACCCACCAAGAGTAGCTAGTGCCAAATCTGTGGTGATAAAGGTCTAAAAAATAGGTGGCTCTTCTTAAGGACTTCTTTGCTCAAATATCTCACTCATTTTCACTATAGCAGATGATATTTCATCCTGCTCTTCATCTTTCCTCAGTACAGCTCTTTTTTTCTAGAAACTACTCTTTTTCCCTGATTTCTTTTAAGCATGAGAATATTCAATAATTCTTCTCATGGGAAATTCATCTATTTTTAAATTTAGTGATCCCCAGCTGATTTGTACAGACTAGGTGTCTCAAAGGAAAAAAAATCTTCAATAAATAAGTGGACTGAAGAGATGAAATGGTAAGAAGAAAGCAATGAATTCTGTGTTTTTTGAAAGTGGCCTTCAAATCCTGTCTTTGCCACTTACTATCTATTGTGACCTTGGACAAGTCACTTTAGGCAAATATTTGAAGATGATACTTAAGTCATCTATAAAATTAGAATATTAGACTAAATGCTCTTTAAGATCCTGTCCAGTGTTAAATCCTACGATCCTTTGAACCAATCACCAAACATTTATTGAAGCTATATAATGTGCCCCACACGTATTTATTGAGCAAAACATTAAAATTGAGTATTTATTGAGAGATAGAAACAAGAATTACAAAAATTACATAGGAAAATATGTCTCTTCACAATTCCTGGTTCTATTCCCTGGAGGTAAGAACAACAAAACTAACCTCTGTCACCATAACAACGTTTTTGCTATTTAAAGACCATTATCTTATCCCTCCCCAAAAGGTGGTCAGGATTGCTGAGTTCCACTAGTCCAATTTCTTCTCTTTTGTTTAATATCTTGAAAAAGTGAATAATTCTGCTTTCTTGTTTTTCTTTAAAACAAATTGGAATATGAAATAACACAAAGAATTGAACCAAAAGAAAAAGAAGTAAAATGATAAATTTAAAAGCTTAAAATGTCCCAACTTCCAAGTCTCTGAAGTTAATCAGTCACAGTTCTTTCAACATATCCTTATTGAGGATGATCTCTAGGCACTAGAGTACAACGGAGGGAGTAGAGGACTTGGAATCAGAGGACCTGATTTGGGATCCTGATTTCCCTTTTTTCGACATATGTAACTTTGGGCAAATCATTGACCTTTCTAGACTTTAGAAGATAAGGGAATTGGGCTACATGATCTCTAAATACTCTTTAAGTTCTAAATCTAGTCTTTTATGGTTCCATAAAAGCTTGGCTGTCCCAAGTTTATGAATGCCCTTCCTAAAATATGGCACCCATGACTGAACATACTACACAAAATGTGGCTAGATCAAGGCAGGTAACGATTAGACTACTGAATGACTAAATCTGAAAGTAAGCAAGGAAAATAATCTAAAATAAGACAAGACCTAGGGAATTGCCTCTGGCATAAAAATTTACATTTTCATTAAGAGTCTTCCAAAATTTCATAAAGAAATGAATAATTAAGAAACAAATAATAAGAGTGTTGGATTAGAAACCAAATCACCCACTTCACTTTCAGTGAGTCAAGGAATGGAATATTTCAAGGTTATTCCTACATTGGTTTCTAATTCCATCGAGCATCTACTAAATATATAATTAGAACAGTAGGGTTTGGAACAAACCGTTTGTTAATTGCAGTGTCTACACAAACACTTGTTTGATACTCCAAATGGATCCATTGTATCATTGACATAGGTACACCCTCCAAGGCTATGGATTACCACCCATCTATGCCTTCTCATTTCTTGGATTTCTTGTCCAGGTCCTCCCATAAACCTTTCATAGAGAATCTATGTAAACATCATGCATTCATAATCAACTGTGAATTTATTTCTTTTCATGTTACCAATGTTAAGTATTTTTTAATAAAAGTCTTTTCAAATGAGAAACTGGCACCAATCATTTTCATTTTACCTCATTTGTCCCTAGTTTTGTTGCCAGTATTCACATTGTTATTTGGCCATTCACTTTGGTTGTGGACCTTTGAGAGGTCAATTGATTTTCTCTATTGAATCATCTTACCTAGTCAACATTTATCAGTATCTTCAGAGGGAAGGCCAAGAAATCAGGATCCTTGGGGATAAAGGACTTTTCCTATTGATGATCAGCAAGTGATTATTTGGGTCTGATGTGCCTAAAAATGTACTGACTACAAATTTAACAAACAAACAAAAATACTTTTGCTCCTTTACCAGGTAAAATAACATGTACATATGTAAATGGATATAAAATAAATGTAAATATAAATATATGAAAAGATAACTTCAGATAGAAATGGGACTTGGTAGTGATAAAATCAGAAAAGACCTCATATAGGAGACGACATTTAGTTTTTTTTTTTTTTTTTTTAAATTACAGATTCTAAGAGGAGGAGGTGAGGAGACATGGGATTCAGCTTATGCAAATTCATCAAAACTAGACATAGAATGTCAAGTGAGAGGTACAGCAAGGACATCACTTTGGCTGGGCCACAGAGTGAGGAAAAGAAACTAGAAAGCAAAAAAGATGCAAGATTGGGAAAGACTTTAAAAGTATGTTCATTTTCAAATACATCTCAGGATCTTTTCAGGTAAATCTTTTCAGGCAGTTTCCTTACTATCTTACCTCAAGTTCATCCAAGGCACTTCCCAGTGTGGCCGACTGAGGCTCAAGCTCAGCCTTTGGGCTCTGGATCCCTTGTGATGCATTAGAAATCACATCGAGGGCATTCTGGATCTCATCACAGACCGTGTCCTTGCTGGCTTGGAGAGAGGCCACATCATCATGCTCCAGGCACGCAGAACAAATTGAATGCAGAAGAGGAGAGTTTTCCTTGAGAGAAGCCCGGGCCCCTGCAATCTCATCTCGCTGGGCTGGAGATTTTAAGTCCTATGAGATGGGAGGAAAAAGCACATTTTCTCAGCAGGAACATGATTGACCACATTTGCAGAAAAAGACAAATGATGCTTTTCTTTCAGAATGGACTCATCTCCATTAAAGGCAGTGACCAATTAAATTTTAGTGATGAGAATGATATAGACCTGTGCCTGCTTCCCTTATATCTCCTGATATAGCAAAAGGGTCTGTGAGAGTCAAGATTTGTGGGATAGTGTTCAAAAATGAGCTGGTCCAGCCTATGTCAGTTCATTTTTACTCTTCCTTGTAAATAGCCTGGATGTTGTGTAAGTGTCTTTATTAGATGCCAGAGAAAAGGGGGGTAGGGTATGATAAGACCTGTGACTTACTGGCAAAGGCCCTTCTTCTGCTGAAACACATTACCACTCATTCTGAAACTTAAGAGTGTCTCGAACCCTCAGAGGTGGAAAGATCTATTCAATCCAACAGCTAGAATGTGTCACAAGTCAAACGTGGTCCTAGTGCTCCCTAACTCTAAGGTCAGCTTTGGTATATCATAGATACAGCATTGATTTCAGATTCTGAAAAATCTAGATTAGAATCCTACCTCAGACACCTCCTACCTAGCCATGTGACCTTCCACCTCTCTGGGACTCAGTTTCCCCATTTGAAAAATGAGAGGGATTAAACCTAATGTTGCTTTCAGCTCAAAGTTTGTGCTCTCTATCTATTAGGTCAATATTTCTTCTATAGGTGTGCTATAGAAGAATGATTATCAAATTCCATTTACCCACTATCCCTTTTAACTTTAGAAAATTGAGCTATAAAGACAATGGAAAGGTATTCCATTCCCCCTTTTGTGTTACTTCCAGAAATCCTGATCTTTAATCTTTGAATGACTGATGATGAAGGGAGACCGACACTGTGGAATGGTCCAGAGGCATTTAAACTACCCAGCATGGTGGACTCCAGTGAGAGCCGGATTCTAGTTATCTCTTCTAATACAGAAATGGCCCAGTAATTTGGGGCTAACACATGTTATACAGTACTATATTTTTAGTGTCCCTCTTCCCTCCCCTCTCCACACTGAAAATAAATCTCTTCTCTTCAGTTCAAGTAGGGATTAGGGAGAAAATTAGCTCCTCTGAAGGGGGCAGAAGACATTTAGAAGGAGCTGTCAACTTGCCTGCTTACTCAACAATTCCCAAAGGAGAGAATCCTAATCTTTTGTGCTCTTGTTTTACCATGACTTCACCCGCCCCCATTTCACTAATCTTCTCCAAAAATCCCTGGATGAGGAGTCAGGAGACCTAGTTTCTGGACCTGATTTTGTCTTTATAAGAGATCATGACTGATACAATGACTCTCCAGTTCTATCACTTAAAACCTTCATGATCTTGAACAAATCATTTTCCTTATCAATAGTTCATTTTCTTCATCTGGAAACTAGTGTGAAGATGATCTCCACAGACCCCCACACAGCTCCATAACCACAATTTAGTGATCCTAACTAGCTACAGATAGGGATGAGAAAGAACAGAGTGAGCAGAACAAATTTGATCAGAATTATTTTAATAGCTTTAATCTGGCTATGTTTTCCTCAGTTTCTTCAACTGCAAAATAGGAATAAAAATATCTATTGCTTCCCACAAAAGGATTAAAAAAGAAAATAGTTGCACAAGTGCTTTATCAAAGGTTTGTTCCAAGTGCTCCCCCATTTATTAGATATTTCCTCAACTCTTATCAAGTTGTTATCCCTCTTTCCCCTAAAAAACTTTACATGTACTTTGTATACATTTCAGATTTAATTATTGTATATAAGCTGCTTCCTCCCAGTAGAGTATATGTATGTTTCCTGTGGGAAGGGATTGATTTCATTTTTATTTTTGTATCCATTTTCAAATAAAGATATCTTTGGTGAGGCAATTGGAGTTAATTGACTTGTCCAGAGTCACAGGGCTAGTAATTATTAAGTGTCTGATGCTACATTTGAACTCAGGTTCTCCTGACTCCAGGACAGGTGCTCTATCCATTGTGCCATCTAGATACCCCCAAGTTTTGGATCCTTAGAACTCAGAAGTCACTTAATAAATGTTCTTTGCTATTGTGATCTTGATTCTATCATCTATAAAATGAGCAATTTAGACAAGGAGGCCCCTGAGTTATCTTCCAAATCGAGAGCTATGAATATTGAATATAACTGGGACTAGAGGGACTCTGATGCCCTTCCCCCTCCAAATCTACAATCTTATCCTCTGATCTAATGAATTAACTTGTACTTGAAAAATATAATGAATGAAACAAATATGTCAATTATTATTTCTTTCATTATCCCCTTATACCTTTAGTGTTTTATGTTCTTAGATGTTCTTGGCGATTTTTTTTTTACTTTTATTTTTTTATTTTTTATTTTTTTGCTTTTAACAAATTCCATATCATTTTATGGCACAGGCTATCTACTTCAGAGGGCTGCTTGTAGATAAATAATTTAATGTTTAGAAAGCATGCACAGCTCCTCAGAGGAAGGAAGATATGGAAGCATAAATATCAAGAAACAGCTGTAGAAAATTCACTGTATATTAGGGCCTAATCGAAACTTCACACACAATCTCATCCAAAGTGAGATACAAATATGGCATTTCTTTAACTATTTAGGATAGCGGCATCCATGCTTAGCTGGGCTCTGGCAGGTGAACCATAAAGTTAATGTAAATCACCACAAAGGAGTCAAAATTTAAAGTATCATTACTCTTCCAGGGAAAGCATCTATGTATCTGGTTACAAATTGGAATCACTTCAATGCTGAGATGACAGTAGATTTAAAGCCAAAGACCAAGATGGGATATGAAAAAAAAATTATTTCTGAGTAAATTTGTTCTGCCCAATCTCTTCTTGGCTATCTCTACTGAAAAGAATTATGGGAAATATGAAATACCCTAAAAGATATCCAAATCTCCTGCCCATCCAGGAGAAACTGATAACATCCCCACAAAGGTCTAGATTAGTGATCCTCAATTTTTTTTAAATAGGGGGCCAGTCCACTGTTGGAGGGCTGGCCTATAGTAAAAACAAAAGCTCACATTCTGTCTCCACCCCTCAACCTATTTGCCATAACTCAGCGGGCTGCATAAACATCCTCAGCTGGCCGCATCTGGCCCGCGAGGCGTAGTTTGAGGACCCCTGGTCTACATTATCAAATACTCTTCAAAGGAAATAGCCAATTGGATGCAAGATGACAGGGTCAACATAATCACCATCATCACTGTCATAATCAACACCACTGCTAGCATTTATAAAGCATCATAAAGTCAGCAAAGCACTTGAGATATGATATCTTACTTGATACCCAAAACAACCCTTTTAGGAAGGTACTATCATTATTTTCATATTTCATATTTCACATTTCACATAAGAAAACTGACACTAAGAGATTTTAGGTGATCTCCCCAGTTACATAGTGCCTGAAGCAAGATTTAGACCTTTCTTTCCAACTCCAAGTCTAACACTAACTTGTTACCTAGTTGCCTCAGGAGAAATATATAAGAATTCTTTAAGAAAGTAAATTATAGATAGAGGAAAACCAGATGATAATATTCAATCAATTTTGAACTTTTGGGAAAGTTATTGGTGACCTTCTATATCAAAAACACATACTGCTGAATATATAACTGAAGTTTGGAAGAAGAGAATATACTGCTTTTCTCTTAGATAAAAAATGGGCTTACAAGAAAGTCTGGGATTAATTCTTTTATTGCTCTGTTCAAAAAAAAAGTTCAATTTTATTTATTCATTCATTTTTTTGCTTTCAATTTTATTAATATCTTTTTTGATTTTCAGAATTTCTATTTTGACATTTAATTGAATTTTAATTTTTTTCTATCTTAAATTTTAGGCATTATTTACTTTAGCTGATTGCCAATATGTTGATCAGTTCTTCAACTCTTTTGTTTATGAAACACTTTAGTGACAGATATATGAGTATATGTTTTGGCTACATACACAAATTTTGGCATGTTCTCTCCTGGATATCATTTGCTTTAATGAATTTATCTATTGTTCCTATGATTTGTTCTTTGATTCACTGGTTCTGTAAGATTAAGTTATTTAAATGAAGAAAAAAGGGGAATTATTAGAATATATTTTGTCCAACCATACGACAATAAAAGTGGTATCTTACATGAAATGGATGAATATTTACAAAAATAAAAAGTATTGCTATTAACAAGAAATCAAGAATCTCTGAACACATAGACCTGGGAATGATCTACATCTACCACATGCTAGGACTTCAATAAGTCAATGGATCCTTACTTCATAGGTATGTGCACTGCTCTCTAAAAGTACAGTTCCCAATCATGAATTATTAATGCCTCTGTCATTGAAACATTTGTTTATGTCCTCCCATAATGCAATGGTGCATGGAAACTACATTTCTAATCAAGTGAAATAACTCAACAAATATTCTATCAACAAACCAAAACCATATGCAAATTGTTTTCTGGATTCTTCCAGGTATCTAATTGTGGGTTTTGGCAACTGTGATTCATTACATTTGTAATGTAACCAAAGGGGAAGGGAACCCAGGGAAGGAGAGGGAGGAGGATATGTAGAATGAGAAGCATCCTGCAGGCTGTTATTTTGTTTTCTCAAGACTAAGCTATTCAGCCCCAAATCCCATGGTTCTTTGTTATTTGGAATCCTTGCTTCCTTGGCTGCCTTCCCCACTCTTCTCTTGGCCAAGATATGCCTGTTAGCTGGCTCAGTGGCCACTGGGCAGCTTCCCATCCCATCAGCAAACAAACACCTGCTAATTTGACTGTTTTTCCCCAAGCAAAAATTAGAAGGTGGAGTGTTTGGCCCTAACTGAGCAGTAACACGCAAGATGGAAGAAGAAGGAAAGTCTTCAGAAAATATATGATTTTTACAACCACTAGGTCAGGAGATGACAACAGCAATTTTAATGTTATTACAGAGGATTGGAGATGGAGAAATGGAAGGGACCTTGGAGACAACCCATCTTAACCCCGACATTTTTACATATGAGGAAACAAATCTGAAAACTCAAAATAACTTGCCCAAAGTTACCCAGGTCTTAAGGACAAAGAGAGGATTTGAGAACAGATATCTGACTCCAGGGCCAGAGCTCCCTCCACTGCAGCCAAGTTCCCAAGCAGTTATTCAGAGCTTGCTTACTTATGCCAGGAGAGAGGCGGCATGGTGGAGTGACTAGAGGCAACTTCAGCCCGGGAGACAGGGGTCCAACCTTTGCCTCTGAAATATATTGAATTTTGTGATGTTGGGCACATCTCTCAATGGCCCAGGGCCTCGGTATAAGGAGAGAAGAGAGGAAGGGAGGAGAAGAGGGAGAGAAAGAAAGGGGGGAAGAAAGAGATAGAGAGAAACATAGAAAGAAGATTCCTAATCTAAATAAATGGGACTTTAAATTTTTATTTATTTATTTTAAACCTAAATACAACATAGAAAAAGAAAAAGAAATTGCCATGTGCATAACCGAACATAGCAGAAGATTCAAAATATAAAGCAATAAATTTCCATTTCCAGAAAGCCCATGCAATAAATACTGCATAGTATGTTCAGAGCTGTCCATCTTTTCTTTGCTTTCTTGTAGATTTTCTTTTCTCTGCTATGCATTTTTTACTTTATTTTCCCTCTTCCTATCCATCCCTCACCCCAAAATGGCTACTTAAGCACAGATATATTTAGGTATGAAAAACTTCTTATAGAAAAATGACTTGAACATAGCTTTGAAAGTACCCCAATATCCTATATTCCCTCTGTATAGTAGTGGGATCAATTCAATAAAAGAAAAAAAAAAGATTTCTTTAAATCCAAATGAAAAACTGAAATATAATAATAGCATGAAGAGATCCTGAGGTATTTTCTGGGCCATCATTATATATTAGGTAGTTGGAATGTATAGAGGTCAAATACCAAAAGAAACCACCAAGGAGAAGAGTATGACTAAATTCTAATGCAGACTAGTGTTCCAGACAGAAGATAGATGGAAAAAAAAACACCTAAAAACCTTTTTTAAAGGCTATAAGTTCTTTTCTTATCCATTTAAAGGAAATATATCTTCTGTTCCCTTAGAGTTCATTAAGAGTTTATACCTAAAAAAGATTCTACTTTCAAGTATCTACCATATAACTAGTGTTAAAGTTATTAATTTTATTATTGTTTAAAATAATAAATCAGAAGTCTGTCAAGGCTTTAAGGATATGAGTCATTCCCCAAAGGATAAATGGTCAAAGGACATAAACATGTAGTTTTCTGATGAATAAATCAAAACAATTTGTACTCATATGAAAAAATGTTCTGAATCATTATTGATTAAAGAAATGCAAATTAAAACAACCTTGAGATATTATTTTACACCTGTGAGATTGACTAAATGATTGAAGAGGAAAACAACAAATGCTAGAAGGTATGTGGGAAAATTGGAACAGTAAATTCACTAATCCAACTCTTTTGGAGAACAATCTGGAATTATGCCCAAAGAATTATTAAACTGCTTGGATCCTTTAATCCAGCAATAGTACTACTATATCTTTTTCCAAAGATGAGTAGGATCAAAAAGGAAAAGAACTTGTATGTTCTAAACTGTTTATAAAAGCTCTTTCTGACGGCAAAGAACTGGAAATTGCAGGGATATTTATCAATGGGGAAATGACTAAACAAGTTGTGGTTTATTATTGTGATGTGCCATAAGAAATGATGGGCTCATTAATTTTACAAAAAATATTGATAAACCTGCACAAAATAATGAAGAACAAAATGAACAGAACCAAGAGATTGTCGTACACAGTAATAGCAATATTGTTTTAAGAACAATTTTGAGTGATTGCCATTTTCATTATTATAAATACACAAATTAACTACAAAGGCTATATGAAGGAAGGTTCTATCTAGATTCAGAGAAAGAACTGACGAATAGAAGTATGTATGGAAAGGCTTTACGTGTGTGTGTGTGTGTGTGTGTGTGTGTGTGTGTGTGTGTGTGTGTGTGTGTAATGGTTGCCTTCACTAGGATGGGGAGGGAAAAGAAGAAAAAATGGAGGGGAAAGAAAGTTATGTAATAATTTTGTTATGTTTTTAAAAGGAATATCATATAGTACATAATAGATTTAACCTTTCATATACAATCATATTTTTATTCTATTACATTATAGAAATGCTCTTATTTCATAAATTAAAAATAAAATTAATAAATCAGAAGCTCACTCCCTTCATGGAATAACAAACAACAAACTGCTATAACAACAGAGAGATCTCAAAATACCCTAGAGAGGTCAACTAATAAACAGTGCTAATTAATCATCATCATAGACCAAACTGCTGCCTCAAATCATTCTGATAGAATACGATTCATAATAAATTCAAAACAATGCTTTCCAATAGACACTGTCATATCAAATACATACAAACTCTGAGCTCCAGAAAAACAAAAGCTTTTGAAATATAGGAGTTCAAAGTCATGTAGAAACAGGATAAACTTCCTGTGTCACTGGTGATTAATCAAGTCTGGAGAATACTTTTAGAGAGCCTCCAGAAGATTAGTTTATACCTTAAATTCTTTGTTCAACCAGAAAAAGCAGATATCAAATCTCCCTTGGGCAAGTCTAGACAACATTTCTTACAAAAGAATACCATCTAGAAGTTGTCGTAGGACCATTGCTATAAGAAAAGAATGAGATGAAGATGAGAATTAGGATGATGGCAAAGATGATGATAGTTGACATTTCTATAAAGTTTTAAGGCTTGCAAAGAACTTGTAGGAAGTAATGGTCTCTCCCTCTGCTTATATCATTCTGTCTAAAATTCTCAATACTCTGTAAGATAACTACTAGGATTATCCCCATTTTACAGATGGGAAAGTATGATTCAGAGAGGATAAGTGCTCTGTACTGGGGCCAACAGCTGTTAAGTGTCTAAAGGTGGATTTGAATCCAAGTCTTGATTCCTCAATAAGCTAAGCAGAATTGCTTTGAACATGAAAAGACTGGATGAGTTCAACAGGGTTCCTTTGCTGACACTTTATCCTTCCATTGCATTTATGTGCTGCTGCTTTATACACCCCAGCCATGGATTCTGACAAGAGGCTCTAAATATCCATAATGTAGAAAGACACTGAAATGAGGCTTAATTATCATCTACAGAGCCAGCATAGCTTTGAATGCTGAGCCAGAGATCAATAAATCGCTCACTTCTTGCAATTTCTTCCTATGTAAGTTTCCCCGACTTACTTGTGAATAATAGGGAGGAAGAATATAGATCAGGACAGAGAGGAATCTTAGAGGTCATCAAAGCAAAGGTGGAGAGTTAGAGGGAACCATAGAATACAGCTAGTAAAATCCTCTTATTTATGACTTTATGAATAAGGAAACTGGGGCCTTGTTTTGTTGTTGTTATTGTTGTTTTCTAGCTGTATACAGTTCTTCATGACCTCATTTGTTGTTTTGTTGGAAGAGATACTGAAGTAATTTGCCATTCCCTTCTCCAACTTATTTTACAGAGGAAACTGAGATAAATGGGGTTAAATGACTTGTCCAGGGTCCCAAAGCTAGTAAATGTTTGAAACCAAATTTGAACTCAGGAACAAGAAGTCTTGGATCCAGGTCTAAAATCCATCTACCACACCTTTTGACTGCTTAAGTGTAAAAATAGCCTTATACCTTACCACATAAGTAAGAAGCATTAGATCCAAGATTTGAACCTGGACCTTACCATCCTAGAAAAGTAAAAAATCCTTTTCACTGTACCACACTGCCAGAGATAATAAACTCAGAAGTGGGATTTGAACCCACAACCTCTGACTCCAAAGTCATGAGCTTTATCCTAAATCTGGCTTCCTCCCCATTTCGTTTTACTAATGAAGAAAAGGAGTTTCAAAGAAAAGCACCTTACCCAAAGTCACACCGAAAGTAATTAGCAGAAGCAACAACTTCTGTGAGTAAAGCAGGTCCACAAACTGTAATTGCTGAGTTAGAAGACTCCCTCCTCCCCTCCCTCTCTCTATCCCTTTTTCCCTTCCTTCCTCCCTTCCTTTTTTCTGTCCTCCCTCTCTCCCTTCCTCCCTCTCTCTCCCTTCCTTCTTCTCTCCCTCCCTATTTCCCTTCTTTTCTCTCTCCATCCTTTCCTCCCTTCCTTCCTTTCTCCTTTCTTGCTTTCCTCTGCCTCCCACTGTCCTTTTCCTTCCTTTTTTCCTTCCTTCCTTTCTTTTTTTTTCTTTCCTTCCCCCCTTCTCCCTCCCTCCCTTTCTTCCTTCCTTCCTTTCATTTTTTTCTTTCCTTTCTCTTTTCTTCCCTTCCTTTCTGTCTGTCTCTGCCTTTCCTTCCTTCCTTCCTTCCTTCCTTCCTTCCTTCCTTCCTTCCTTCCTTCCTTCCTTCCTTCCTTCCTTCCTTCCTTCCTTCCTTCCTTCCTTCCTTCCTTCCTTCCTTCCTTCCTTCCTTCCTTCCTTCCTTCCTTCCTTCCTTCCTTCCTCCCTCCCTCCCTGTCTCTCTCCATTCCTCCTCCTGTCCACATAATGTATTATATCCTTATCTACAAATGTTCTTCAAAGCCTGTTTTTCTCTTTTGCCCTTCTGAGCTTTCTCAAGATATCTTGGAGTTTACTGGCTAGATTTCTTTCTTTAGTACCAAACCTTAAATCAAAGTCAATCTGATTCTCATTGGCCACAGAGAGGTCCTAGGCTAAGCTTTATTTAGTCATTGTTTGTGTCCATATTGATTGAGATTGAATGTAAATAATATTAAATAAATGTTTCTTTGGCCAGAAATACTCTCCCATACTTGTTTGTTTGTTGTTTATATATTTAGATTTCTTCAGGCTAGGTGAAAGAGGAGATTCTTTGCCTCAGTGGTTACCCAGCCTCAATCACTGAATGGATGTTGTTCAGTCAGACTGAGACCTGTGGAAGACCTTAGCTTAAAAAGGCCGAGGTCTCCTATTACATCCAGGGCCATCTCCAGTCCTCCTGACCTCCATCTGGCCACTGGACCTAGATGGCTCTGGAGGGAAAAGTGGGGCAGGTGACCTTGACCAGCCCTCCCTCACTTCAATCCAATACACTTGCATGATATGGAATCACCTCCCTGAAGTCAAGGTCCTCTTAGAGAGCAAAGGACAAACAACTAGAAGCAGAGCTGCATTTGGATGGAAGCTCTCTGGCTCCAAGTCCACAGTGATTTCTACAATACCTAAATAAGATTCCAACCCTCCGGGCTGGTGAATTACATTGGTTGGATGCCGGCTCAGCCAACAGCCTCCCATCTAATCCTGGTCTGGGATACACTAGAATCTTCCATGTCCTAAAAAGTGCATGGTATTTTTTTTCGAAGAAACATTTACCACTTTTCCAAACTTACTCGTCCTTTCTGAGCTGACAGGAAAAGTAAGCTATAATTACTGTTTTAGAGATGAGAAATGGCATGCCCAATGAGAAGAAAATCTCCACCGTTATGAGGATTTCTCATAATCAATACTTTGATGACTGAACACAGAAAGCATTCTCTCTGTGTGTCCTTAAAATTAGCTGTTTGGAGCTTGCCCCTTTAAAAATCTGTCTTTAGGAATGACTGCTCTCTCCACTAAAATATAAAAAAAAGTATTGGCCCACTCCCACTCTAGAGAACAGCATGTGTTTAACACCAAATGGAAGCTGCAGATGACTAAACACTCTTTTCTCTTTTTTCTATCATAAATACAACAGATGCATGATGCTGGAATGTTGACAACCTCTAGAATGGTGTTTGCCTCCAATCCAGAAATAAAATCATTCAAAAAATGCATCCCTTGCAGAATAATAATAGCTAGCATTTAGTTAGCATTTTAAGATTTTCAGGGTTTTATACATTATCTCATTTTGTCCTCACAGCAACCTCAGAGGGGATAGATACTATGATTATGTCCAATTTACAGAGAAGGAAACTGAGGCAAGATAGAATAAGAGATTTGCCCAGAGTCACACAACTAGAAAGTACTTGAACTAAGATTAAATATCAAGTCTTCCTGATCCAAGTTCGACATTCTATTCATTGTGCTACTGGTGCCTAATATCTGAGTTACCCCTAACTCTTAGAATATTACTTAGTTCAACTCACATCCAAACATAAAATCTTTCTCCAGCATACCTGATGTGTGCTTATCCAATGACTACCTCAAATTCCCAGTGGTTATAGAATTAGAGTACGGTGATGGTGGTCTAAGGGAGAGGGAAATAAAAAAGTAGCTGTGGATAGAAATGGAGGTATGGCTGGATTATCTATTCTGACACATTGGACTACATGAGAAATAACAGCTTTAACAAAATTTTAAAACAATAAACTCACCTACTCATATTAAAAAACCAAGATTTCCAGTGACAGGGAATTTGCTACCTCCCAAGGCAACCCATTCTGCTTTCAGGGAATTCTCAAGAGTCAGATGTTTTTCTTGACAAATTCTAAATTTGCCTCTCTGTACCTTCAACCTGTACCTCATTTTTGCCTCAGGAGCCAAGTAGAAAAAATTTAATCTCTCTTCCACACAGCAACCCTTCAGATACTTTAATACAGATCTTGCTCAGACCTGGAGTTCACCATCCCTAGTCCCTTCAAGCTGATCCAAAGAATAGCATCAGAGGGAACAAAAAACCTTGATTTACTTCCATGGGGTGATACACTGCATGATTCCAATTTCCTAACTGGAAACTGCACAGAGTGGGTTTGAAAGAAACTTAATGCTTAGTTGGGTAGAGACAAGAAGGATCAAAGTCCATTAGAAGCAACAGTGAACTTAGGATTTGAATTCCAGTAGCTGTGTAGAGCAATAGATAGAATGTTGGACCTGGAGTCAAGAGTTCAAATCTAGTATCAGACACTTACTGTCTGTGAGACCCTGAGCAAGTGTATTCATACTGTTTGCCTCAGTTGCTTAATCTGCAAAATAAATAGGAGAAGGAAACAGGAAGCCCCTTCAGTGTCTTTCCAAAAAAAAAAAAAAAAAAAACCTAAATATGATCATGATGAATTGGAAAAGAACTGAACAAGTCCAGCATAAGTACTAGTCATATGACTATGGGGAAATTGCTTCCCCATAAACAAAAAACAAAACAAAATTTAACTTCAGAGAGAGAACCTGAACTGTCCAGCAGCACACTGCTAGAAAAGGACCATATCTGGATTTTATTTCATCTCCTCTGACTTCACATCCAAAACATTCTCCAGCTAATAGTTCAAACTACAAGCTGTTTGTAGAGTTTTGTAGCCATTAAAATTTACAAAGGGACAGAAACATCTACACCCAGAGAAGGAACACTGGGAAAGGAGTGTAAAATGTTTGCACTATTGTCTTTCTACCCAGGTTACTTATACCTTCGGAATCCAATTCTTCTTGTGCAACAAGAAATTTTGTTCTGCACACATATATTGTATCTAGGATATACTGTAACACATGTAATATATATATGGGATTGCCTGTCATCTAGGGGAGAGAGTAGAAAGAGGGAGGGGAAAATTTGGAGAAGTGAATACAAGGGATAATGTTGTAAAAAAAAAATTACCCATGCATATGTACTGTCAAAAAATTATAATTATAAAATTAATGAATTATATTTTTTAAAAAATTAAAAGGTAGAAGCTATTTTTGCTATGATTGCCAGTCTTAAGAATTACAAAACTCCATTGAATGGGCATCTGATTTTGGTTTTGATTTTTTGGAATTTTGAAAGGACATTAGCAAGTGTCTACTCTGACCCCATTCATTCCATATATGCTATTTTTAGTCTCCTCATTGAATTGGTATACTTCCAGAATCATGACATATGTTGGAAAAGCCATAATCTATACATAATCTATTATCAAAGAACCTCGATTAATTGTGCTAGGGCAAGTCCTGGGTGTGAATTTTAACTAGCTACAAAAGAGGGAAAAGATCCCCGCTCTCCCACAGAATCTAGGTCTATCACTTGTCATCCAGACCTTTGTCTTACCACTAAACTGCCATGGCTCTGGAGGAGAGAGAGAGCCTGGTGACTTTGTTCAGCCCCGCCTCATTAAAATCTAGCTCACTTGCAAGTAAAGACATAGACCTCCTAAAGTCATTGATCCTCTTTGAGAATGAAGGATGAACATAAGATATGGCTTTAGAATTAAGCCAAGTTTCTTCATCTGTAAAATTTGGCTAGTATAATGATGGTCCCTTCTCTGTGGTCTTATTGTCAGGATGTTTATTTTATTTTGTATAGCATTTAAAGTGTTATGTAAATATAATTATTACCATTGAAAGACAGTGTTATGTGGTCGATAGGAAACCAGTCCAAGGTTCATAAAAGCATAGGTTCAGGTTTTTACCCTTTCATGTCACAACTGTAGTTGAGTGACCCTGGGCAAGTCACTTAATACCTCAATGCTCCAAAAAAAGTAATTCTGGGGGATTAAGGGGCATCCCAATAGATAGGAGTATTAGGTTATTTCAAGTAGGACACGTGATTTGCTGTATTATAAAAGAAGCTAGGAATTTGAAAAGGGAAAAGAAGAGCATTCCAAAAATGGGGGATAGCCTTACCAAGACATGATGATGGGAAATGACAGGTCCATGGAGAACAATGAGCCTCATTTGAACTGAGACATAGAGTTCATGAAATGGATTCAAATGTGGTAAGTCTTGAAAAGTGATCTGTGATTCATCCTCCCTCCGTTCCCCCCAAAGAGGCATTTGTATTTTACCCTAAAAATGCAAAACTCTAAGCAAATATATTTTTTTCAACTATTGTTACAATATTCTACTGCACCCATGGTCTCATCACAAGAGTTCTCTGCAATGATGCAGGTCTTCTGCCTATCATCTGATGTCATTCTTGTCCTTATCCTCTCCAGCATTCATCCCAAAGAGTCCACCCCAATCTGCTGAAGGCCTCCCTTGCTTTCTCTGGATGTCCACCTGTCATCCTTTGCTTTTGTCTACCTTCTCTTCCTATTGTAAAATCCATCACAGAATCAAGTTCATTAAAAAATTTTTAAAATGGACCAAGCAATTAAAATAACATCTATTTCTTTAATCCCATAGGGTTTACAGACCCTTCTGGAAACAACTCCTGGAAGGAAGCTATCACAAGCATTAGCATCCTGTTTTGTAGATGAGAAAACTGAAGTTTAGAAAATTCAATGACTTCCTGGCAAAGCTTGTCATATATGGAATTGAATATGTGCGGTGTACTCTCAGAGTAAGAAAGCTACTTTAAAAATGTTTAAAGCTAGGTGATGCCCTGAAGTCAGGAGGACCTGAGTTCAAATGTGGCTTCAAACACTTAACACTTCCTGGCTGTGTGACCCTGGGCAAGTCACTTAACCCCTATTGCCTCAGCAAAAAAAATAAAATAAAATAAAATAAAATAAAATAAAAAAGTTAAATAAAATATAATAAAATTTTAAAGAGTTGGCTTTTTTTGTTTATATGATTCTCTTTTATTACTGTATTTCTTTTTCTTAATAAATTAAAATTCAATATCATCATCATTATTATTACAAAACTAAACTAAATCAAATTAATACACTATGACTTTTCAGGATTAGAAGTTTAAATGTTTTAATTGGCATTGGAAGGAAGGAGAGAAGCAGGGTATATCATTTGTCTTCAGATTTTCTACTTTCTTCCTTTAAATAGGTATTAAAATATTGCTCCTGAATATAGCCAAGAACCCCAAACTGTGACTATTCCTCTAGTATAGAAACAGGAGAAGCAGGATCCTCCATTCCTAATTTCAGTCTGAAAAACCCCTGGCCCTCAGGCTGATTTTCCTAATCAATGGTCTACATTACCATATGCCTTTGCTCAATCCCTAGCCAAGTACCTGCTGAGCCTGGGGCCAAATTGGGACAGTCACCAAAGACCAAAGGAGGAAGAATGAATTTTCATTTGTAATGCCTAAAAATTCCCTGGGTGTTCCAGTTTCACAAAGCCAGTACAATTTGCTCAGAAAGCCCTATATCATCATCTCTCTGTACAGAGAAGGGATTGGGTTTAGGGATTTCATAGCTGCTGGATAACTATTTGGACAAAGGCCCAGATAAACACACAATAAGAGATGCTAATTTTTTTTTTCTTTTTTTCTTTTTCTTTGTTTTCTAAAATGCCTTGGTATGGCAAGAACTCTACTGGAGTTAGAAACAGAAGAGCAGAGTTTAAATCTAATTTTGATACCTATTCCCTGTGTGACCTTGGGCAAGTCATTTCCATTTTCTAGACATCAGTCTCATTCTCTGTAAAATAAGATATTGCTACCTGCTCAAACCTTTGATCTTATGAAATGAGATGGCATGGTTCATAGTTCTATACCCAAAAGGCTACAAAACTCTGCATGCTCTTTGATCCAGCAATGTTTCTATTGGTTCTGTACCCCAAAGAGATCATAAAAGAAGGAAAAGGACACACATGTAAAAAAAACATCTGTAGCTAGCTTTTTTTTAATGGCAAGAAATTAGAAAATGAGTGTATGCCCATCAATTGGAGAATGGCTGAATAAGTTATGGTATATGCATGTTATGGGATATTATTGTTCTATAAGAAATGGTCAATGGGATGAATTCAAAAAGGTCTGGAAAGACTTATGGGAACTGATGCTAAGAGAAATGAGCAGAACCAGGAGATCATTGTACACAATAACAACAAGATTATGTGATGATCAACTATGATGGACATGGCTCTTTTCTACAATGAGGTGATTCAGACCAATTCTACAGACTAGTGATGGAAAGTCCCATCCACATCCAGAGACAGAACTATGGAGACTGAATATGGATCAAAGCTTAGTATTTTCATCTTTGTTTTTGGTTCTTTTTGGTTGTGTTTTTTTTTTCCTTTCTCATGTTTTTTCCCCTTTTGATCTGATTTTTGTGCAGCATGATGGATATGGAAACATGTTTAGAAGACTTGCACATGCTTAATCTATGTCAGATTGCTTATTGTCTTGGAGAAGAGGTGGGGGAGAAAAGGGGAAAAATTGGAACAGAAGGTTTTGCAAAGGTTAAAGTTAAAAACTATCTTTGCAAGTATTTGGAAAAAAACAAAATACTATTAATTATAAAAAGAAAAAAATAAATTCATTGTTCTAGAGAAATATTACTATTATATTATGTTCTATTCTTATTATAGAATTAATAATCAATAATTCAATCAGCAGGCATGTATTAATCACTTACTATAAGTTTAGCATTCAGCTAGGCTCTGGCATTCAGTGATTTAAAATGAAAAACAATTTGTTCAGTGAAGGAATTAAGAGAAAGAGTGTATCTATTATTTTAAAGGAATTAAGAGATAGAACATCTCTCTAAAATAGTCGTTTAATATTTCACAGAAAAGTTTAATAAATGTGACAGGTTGTTAAAGGTGAGAGGAAACTTAGGAGTCATCTCATTTGATCACCTTACTTTCCAGAGGAGGAAACAAAGGCCCATAGAAGGAGAACTGTTTGCCCAGGATCACATGGCTAGTTAATGTCACTTAGAATTTGAATCCAGATCTTGTGATGATATGGAATCATTTTATTTCCTACTTACATAGGAACATCATTGCAAAATAAAAAAAAATATATTTCATCTGAGCTTTAATTATAACTATTTAAGGTCAGATACAGAAAGTAATTAGGATAGTTAAAAATATATTCGCTAAGGATTTGAATAACATGTAGATTTAAAATGCCCAGTAGTTGGTCTATTTTAATGATTCCCAGAACAAAATTAATACATTCATCTAATAGTTATGGCTTTCTTAAGTACATTTAGCTAATAGACAAGAAATAGAAAGGTAAGCAAACATTTAAAATGTGTTATCAGTGTTTTCAGAGGCGTGATAATGTAATAGCTTTAGAGTCAGGAACTCCTGAGTTTAAATCTCATATCTGAGACATAATGGCTATATATCCTTGGATAAGTCAATTAATCCCTTAATCTTCAAGATATAAATCCCAAAGCAGTGACCTGGTAGACACTAGCCACATTGATGGGCAGAGTTTCTCACTGGGAACTCTTTATATTATTGAAATCACAGGTCTACAATCCCTATCACAAGTTTTAAAAAATCATTAACTTGAATGATTATCTGGTTGTGTTGATCGGATTAGGAATTTCACCAGAGAGACAGTCTTGGACTAAATTTATCAAATGACATGGTATATTATTCTCTTATTAAAGAAGACCATAAGATAACATGTGTATTCACTTCTCTCTGCCTCTTTCTGGGCTTTTATCCCTTTCTTATTCAGGGAAATAAAGCAACACATTGGACAGCTCCTAGACATCAGATCTACTTAAATGATAGAACCAAACATCAATATCCCACATATGACAGGGGATCTGTACTTTTATATGGAGGTAGAACTTTAGGAATCAGAAGTGCTGATCTACAGGCACTTCTAAAAACTAGTCATATAAGCCTATAAGAGAATTACTTTAGCTTTGGGACAACACTCATAGAATAGAACTTGACAATACTCCAGTTAGGCTAGCCTCCAGGCTAGTTCACCTGAATGTTCCTGCTTTACTTCTTGCTGAAAGGGTCTGATCTAACCACCATACCTTCCCACCTATGTAGTGAGGGCAAGAGATGATGGATAAATGACTTGAAGGCTAGAGTAGCACTGAAAATTAAAAAAAAAAAAACCTTAGAGACAGGCCTCCAGTATATGGGGCAGATGCTCAAGGAAGGAGTTACCCAAAGATATGGACAAGAGAGTTCCACTAGATAAGCAGATCTGGCTTTGACCTATACTGTAGTACGTGGAGGTAGAAAAGAGTTCAGAGGTCATCTAGTCCAACTCCCTCAGCTTACATATAAAGAAATTGAGGTTCTCAGAGGGAAAACTGAGGTTCTCAAGGTCACATAGATGGGAAGCACCAGAGATCAGTTATGAATTCAAATCCTCTAACTTCCCCACCAGAGCATGCCATTACAGGAAATATCCAAATCAAAGGATCATTTTCTTGTTATAAAAAGCTTCCAATTGAATGTATTTGTGGTATATGTACATATATGTCTACATATCTAGGCATACATGAATATATTTATATGTACATGCATGTATGTATATTACATACATATATGTATATGTATATAAACATTTTCAACCAAGGAAGCCAGGCCAATATTTCCTTGCATTTAAAGTATGAAGGGTATAGATTGGGGAAAGAAGATCCTCATTTAATAGCCATCAAACTCTATCCACCTAGTGCCTGGAATTACCATGGGATGGGCTACCTCCTCACTACCCCCAGTTGTGTTCCAGAAGATCCATGTATGAATGATAATTATATGGCATTAATTCTCTGTAGTTATTTTAAGGGCAGAGAGGCTCTTGGGTAGGTGAAAAGGATGTTTGTTTTGTTTGTGTCAATGTGTCCATGTGTTTTAGCTTTTTTCATCTTAAAAATTTCAAAGACACATTCATAAATGTCT